>NC_091743.1:3701172-3708672 GCF_043380555.1 Nothobranchius furzeri | reverse complement strand
CAGTTGTGGCTGAATAAATTTAAATTAGAATACTTGAGCCAGATTTACATACATGTAGCAGACAGACAAGAGGCTTTATTCCCTCCATGCTGGAATGCAGGTGAGGTAGGAAGAATTGTTCAACAGGAAAAGCCATGCCGTGGGACGACAACATGCTGGGTTAAGTCTGGTTGCTGCTGGGAATGACGTTACCACAAAGCCAGTCTATTCAGACATAATCAAAAAAATGACTATTCCCATTTAAATTTATTCAATTCAAGTCAAGTTTATTTATAAAGCACCAAGTCAGGACCAGTCGTCTCAAGGGCCTTCACACAGTGAACATTCCAAAACAAGTCAGTTCATTAAGCCAATCAGTAAAAAGTTTCCTATATAAGGAAACCAGCAGGTTGCATCGAGCCCCAGTGAGTCGTGGAGGATGGCTGCTTATACTGAGCCAGGATTCTCTGGAGGTTTCTTCCTGGTAAAAGGGAGTTTTCCTCTCCACTGTCGCTTTATGCTTGCTTAGTATGTTAGCAAAAATAAACAATAATGAACAAGTGTCTGCTTCTAGACCTGCAGAAAAAGACAAAAAAAAAACAAAAGAACAAAAAAAATGGGACACAACAACAATACAACAAGATCAAGCAATCACTGCGTCAACTTCATGAAGAAATATATAATCAACATTGCTTAACTGAAGAATCACAGTGCATTAAGTGCCCACCATAGTCTTAAGACCTGTGTTTAACGTGCCCAAGTCCATACTTTTGAGAGCACCATGTGAGCACCTGTGTGTGTACACGCGCTTGTTTATTTAAGGTTTTTCTATAGGAGCGTCCAATAGAGAGTGTGAGGGGCCACAGATCCGCCCCCCAAAGATTTGTAAGAGATGGAGGGAGCTCCAAGTCCCAGAGATCCAGGCGCTGCCCCAGAACACAGGAACCCCAAGGAGACTGCAACCAGAAAGGCCCCCGCCCCCCTGGAGAGGCACAGAGGATCGCCCCGGGGGGCCACAACCAGCAGCCGGCAGAGTCCCGGGAAACATCAGCGGCAAGCCCACAGGCCCGCCCACAGCCTCCCACCCCCTAGCCGGCCGAGCCCGGGACCCAGCAACCCGGAAGCCAGGGGCGACCACCCCCGCTGGGGACCCAGCAGAGCCCAGGGGCCCAGACCCCACCAGGCAGCCAATGGGATCTATCAGGCAGATGCCAAAATCTTAAACCCCCAGACCCGGTTGCCACGAACAGTCAGGCAGACCAAGGCACAAGCCCCCACACCAGGTGTGGCAGGGGAGGGGGGACGAAGATCTATATCATCAAAAGAAGTTCCAGGAGAGGGGAGGAGTCAAAGGCCCCACCTGACATATACAGTCATACACAAACACAGTCGCACACTCCCTCCCTCATGCTCACACATGCACATACAACCCAAGACTTACAAAAATGCATACCGGACACCCACTCATGCTCCCCATACACACCCTATTCACTCTGGTCCCGGTACTGCTGCACATTGGGTACAACCATCACCGGTAACCAGAGTTTGACCCTTTTTGCTGGGGTGCTGATGAGCAGGCTCCCCCGCCCAACGCTGAGCACAGCAATCTACCACCCCAGACCCCAACCAGACGGCCAGATCTCCCTCCTAGCCTCCAGCCCCAGGATTCCAATGGGATCATGAGGTGTATTCCATGGCTGTGGTGAGTGGGCAGTGCGGGCATTGTCTGGCCTATGCCAGCTGATGTCACCACACCACCCCACTAACACCTTCAGCCATCAGTGTCTAAGTGCGGTTTAAAATTGGAAGTGGGCACCGGCGCCCGGGAGGAGGCTGAGAAATCCCCCTGCCAAATGCTGTTGAATGTGCTCACTCCCAAGGCCCTAAGTGTGTGTTTGTGTGGAATGTCGTCAGTGGAAGTGTATAAGGTGCAAATGAAATTGGGGGGCAGGTTGCCACAGGAATGCAGAAATGGGGTCCATACCCGCACTCCCTGACTTGCCCACCCCCCAAGGTCCTATGTGTATGTTTGTGTGATGATGTGAGGGAGCAGGAGGAGAGAAATATGCGGGGATGGGGAGGAATGGCTGGTTGGGCTTAGCCCTCCAGGGAGCCAGCTCCCCTACTGGCCCCAATAGGCACCTCTGTTGTCAAACTGCCACCCAGGGCATGGAGACCCCAGCCCATCCTGCCAGGGCCCAAAGCAGCAGCATTACAGAGCCTCACGGAGTCCGAGGGCACCAACCCAGCCCCACCCCAGCAGAATATCTATGCCCATCCCTGCATTTGCACAAGTTCCAGAATATATAAGACATGGGACATCCAGGTAAGGTTGGGTCCTCCCCCTCCTGGACCTCCCCCTCCCCTGTGATGGAACGGCAGAGGAGCCAAGGTCCACCTGAGGCCTCTGAACATTTTAGCTCAAAAGCATTAATTTTCCCTTACATATTTTATAGGGTTTTGTTTATTTTGTTCCTTTTGCAACACTTTTCCAGTACACGTAGTTTACTGCATGCATGTCTTTCACCTGAACTCACATAATCTGCGTTCACACTAGTGGTGTGCATCTCTACTTGCCTCACGATTCGATCCAATTCCGATTATCTGCCTAAAGATTCGATTTGAGTCTGAAATGCATCACGATTCTTCACACAAAAATGTTCATTACTTAATAAAAGCAGTAGAATAGTTTTCATTTTCTTTTTGATTTCAAAATCCCTGAAAAACAGAACATTCATCTATTCACTATAGTGAGCAATAATGTTTAAAGTGTGCTGCCTATAATTACTTAAATAATATAAGAAATAATGTTTTCTGTAGAGCAGCTTTAAGATAGAATATTACTGAACTTAAAAATAGTAAACAAATACTGTGTTAAGTGATTCTTTCACATCCAGGATCCCAAAACCGAAATTAGCCCAGACATCCGATTTAAATGTAACGGGTACATCTTTGATTACTGGTAATGTTGGCCCTGTATCCCTGTCCGCCTTTTCCCATCAAAGAGCCATTATTACCCATTTCCCACAGTAAAGAAAACACTGGGAGCCACAGCAGCCGCGGCGTTGTGGGCGGGGCCTACCCTCAGACAGCAGAGAGCTGCTCACAACAGGTGACAGCAGCCGGTACCGGTCGCTCGTCTACGTCAAAGTTATCTTTCATAAGACAATAATCAATAAAACGATTTATATAAAGTGGATCCAGAAGTTGTAGCCCGTCTCTGCCGACAATATTTAGATATTTTTCACCCTGTTGGTGGTTTTACTGAGCAGGTGCCACTTTTGTCATACGTTTCTTTTAAAACATGTTTAGACTGTTCAGAATACAAATCCAGGCTCTGTCACGTTTGATTGTTGTAATTAAACTTTGTAGGTGGGGAAGGTCAGAAAAGGATCCGATCATTTTGTTTTTCCCTCGTTTACAGCGACGGAGACAACGGCGCAGTGCGCCTGGCTCTGGTGGTAATCAAGTTAAATTTGCAACAATTTTCACAAGAAAACAGAACAATTAAAAGCAGGGCTTGTGTTGACCGGACAGTTCCCGTATTTGACCGTTTATTTTGACGGAGAAAGAATAGAAAGAATTACCCCGACGCATGCAGACGAACTGACACTTTATTCGTTTCGCACATTGCAGATGTAGCTAAATCACTCAAGAAAAGATTCCCATCTGAACATCTGAGCTGGACACTGCTCAGCGCAGCTCCCTGTCAGCGCGTACGTAAGGTGCACAGCGAGCTGAAGATGTGGAGAGGGGCTTGGAATGCGTCGCAGAACCAGAGCGCATGTGGGAAGATTCCTCCCACTGAAGCGAGAGTTTTCCAAACCCGGTCTCTCAGAGAGACTTGTCATTTAGAAAATGTTCCCTGATTATGAAACTTTGGCTGAATAGCGCTTGTTCCTGTCTCCAATGTGGCGACACATCCAGGAGCCGTCTGAGGAGAATCCCAGAATCTCACAACCTCGTCAGCTCAGGAAGCGCCTATGATTACGCACAAGCGTGACGCGTCAACCCGGTCTCACAGTAAGACCGGGTTGGAACTGTTCAGGTTTACGCAGACAATCTTTACATTTAGAATTGACATACAGATGTAAAATTAATGCAGTAAAATATAAAGCATTTTATTTAAATATCCATTCATTATTTTACAAGCACAGAGAGACGCTCAGATGGATGGAAGAGCCGCATGCGGCTCCAGAGCCGCGGGTTGCCGACCCCCGACATAGACATAGGGAGAAAATCTCGTTATGTCACATTGCTGCATCGATGCGGAATCATGCACGGCTGAATCGCGATGCATCTTAGAATCGATCATTTTTCCCTCCTCTAGTTCACACAGCACATACAGGTACATATAGTACTAGGTTTCTTGTTGTTTGTTCTTTTGCATCAGACGCCATCTATGTGTCTACAGTCAAGTGCCCTGTGTGTGTGTGTGTGTGTGTGTGTGTGTGTGTGTGCGTGCGTGCGTGCGTGCGTGCATGCGTGCGTGCGTGCGTGCGTGCGTGTGTGTGTGTGTGTGTGTGTGTGTGTCTACTCTGCTGAGTTTCACCAGATGTCTTTGCTTCCTGGGATAACATCTCTGCTTCGTCACCTGGTTCTGCTCCCTGCTGCTCTCGGTTCTGATTCTTCTGGTTCTGGACGTCCTATGGGTTTCCTGCAATGGTTTCCTGGATCTCTTTGGATTTCTGTTTGTTGCTGGGATCTGGTCTGTTTCCTGCTCATCTTGGTTCCTGCCTGTGGATATCGCTATGTGGGATTACTATTTCCTGTGTGGGGTCTTGCTTTCCTCACTCCTGATGCTTCCGTGCCTGGGAACTAACTCGAGACCGGTCTGGTCGTACTGCGGTTATTCTACGGACTTCGGTGCCTTGAGGTCGAAACGACTTCCTGACATTCCGGATCTGAATGGGGGTCTGTGATCAGAGTTCTTAGACACAACAGATTGCGTCTGATGCTGTTTTATTAATAATCAACTCTCTAGTCTGTAGCAGACAGCAATGATTAAATAAATGAACAAATCATAATCTGTTGTTGCTTACTGTTGTTATAAAAATAAAATGAGCAGGTAGAACTGTTGTATAAAAGCAATATCACACTCAAGGTCGTGCGTTGTTGCTGAACTGGTGTGATGATCTACGGCACTCAGCCTGCGGCCTCGTACCTACGACCGAATCACACCAGTGCTGATATTCAGCAACATCACACTCCTAGTGATGTGTCGGTCGTGAATGAACCGGCTCTAGGAGCCGGCTCTAAGAAGTGAACAACAGGAGCCGGTTCGTCATCGGGAGCCACCCAGCCCCCACCCCCACCCACCCGTCTTGGTGAAAACACAGGCGATTGGTCAACATGTGTAACTGCGTGTCCAGACTGTCCACACACAGAGCAGTGGGGGCAGGGAAGAGGGAGGATCAGACTCAGACAGACACACAACACAGCACATGCGGGCGGAGGGAGACGAGAGGAAATGAGAAGGAAAAAGGCAAGCAAGAGAGGAGAGTGCGACGAAGACGGTGAGAAAATGGGCAACAGCAGTCGGAAAGTTGAGATTTCTTAAAGTGTTCAGTTAATAAATCCATATAAATGATAAATATTTGATATATTGCATTTTTTTACATTAGAAAATCATTTTACATATAGTTTAGCATTATTTTTGGTGATAAATATACTTTACGCAACAGAAAATCTGAGGAGCCAGTTGGGAGCCGAAAGAGCCGGCTCTTTTTGGTGAGCAGAGCCAAAAGAACCGGCTCTCTAAAAAGAGCCGGAATTCCCATCACTACACACTCCCTCTCGTGTGATATTGCTTATATATGCAGTAGTTATGCTATAAAGTGTGACGCTATATCCCCCACTTGTCCAGATCTGGGCTAACATCAGATTTTAACCATAGGCCCTATCAAATAAAAAATTTTAAGCCTATTCTTAATAGTAGACAAAGTGTCTGCCTCACGGACTAAAGCTGGGTTCTGGTTCCACAAGAGAGGAGCCTGATAGCTAAAAGAGCTGCCTCACATTCTAATTTTAGATATTCTGGGAACCACCAGTAAACCTGCAGTCTTAGAGCGAAGTGCTCGGTTAGGAACGTATGGAACAATCAGATCACTGATGTATGATGGAGCTTGATTATTAAGAGCTTTATATGTGAGAAGAAGGATCTTAAAATATATTCTGAATTGAACAGGTAGCCAATGTAGGGAAGCTAAGACAGGAGAGATATGATCTCTCTTTTTAATTCTCATCAGAACTCTAGCTGCAGCATTTTGGACAAGCTGAAGACTTTTAACTACATTCTGTGGACTTCCTGAGAGTAATGGATTACAGTAATCCAGTCTTGATGTAATAAATGCATGAACTAGTTTTTCAGCATCACTCCTGGAAAGGATGCATCTAATCTTAGCAATATTCCGAAGGTGGAAAAAGGAAATCCTACAAACCTGTTTAACCTGGGATTTGAACGGCATGTCCTGGTCAAAGATAACACCAAGGTTCCTTACTTTGTTCTCGGAGATTAATGTAATGCCATTCAGGTCAGGCGATTGGCTAAGCAATTTCCTTTTCTGGATTTCTGATCCAAAGATGAGAACTTCCGTCTTGTCTTGATTTAAAAGCAAAAGGTTTAGAGTCATCCAATTTTTTATGTCCTCAAGACAAGCCTGTAATCTACCCAACCGGTTAGGTTCATCAGGGTTAATGGATAAATATAACTGAGTATCGTCAGCATAACAGTGGAAGTTTATCCCATGCTGTCTAATGATTTTACCAATTGGGAGCATATATATAGTAAAAAGAATTGGTCCAAGCACTGAACCCTGTGGTACTCCGCAAGTAACCCTGGAGTATGAAGAAGATTTGTCATGTACGTTTACAAAATGAAATCTGTCAGACAGGTAGGATTTAAACCAGCCTAACGCTGTTCCTTTGATCCCTAAAACATGTTCAAGTCTTTCTAAAAGAACATTGTGATCAACTGTGTCAAAGGCAGCACTGAGATCTAACAAGACTAGAACAGACACAAGATTCTTATCTGAGGCCATGAGAATATCATTTGTAACTCTCACTAATGCAGTTTCAGTGCTGTGATACTCTCTAAAACCAGACTGAAATTCCTCAAACAGAGCATTAGTGTTTAAATGCTCACATACTTGGATGGCCACTATTTTCTCCAGGACTTTGGATAAAAATGGAAGGTTAGAAATTGGTCTATAATTCATTGGGTCGTCTGGATCCAGAGAAGGCATCTTAAGGTTTGATTACAGCAACCTTAAAATCTTGTGGTACATACCCATTTACTAAGGATAGATTGATTGTATCTAGAATGGGGGCAGTAACCAAAGGAAATGCTTCTTTAAATAATTTGGTTGGGATTGGATCCAAAATGCAAGTTGAAGGTTTAGATGAAGCTAATATTTTTGATAACTCCGAAAGCTCAACTGGATCAAAACGGTTCAAGCACAGATGAGGTTCTACAGTCACCTCTGATGCTGCCTCACTTACTGAAGAAGAAGAAATCGCATT
>NC_091743.1:3681172-3693672 GCF_043380555.1 Nothobranchius furzeri | reverse complement strand
AAATAAACAAGCAGCCATGCAGTGCAGAAGCTGTTTTCAGACGAAAACCCTCAAAACTGCTGATTCCTTTGTGAGAATTCCCCTCAAATGTTCCTCCGGCTGCTGGAGTCCCACCAGCCCAACCACCTGAAGGTGTGGGGAGGCCTCTCACGCAGCTCTGGCTGCAGGCTGCACTGATGTAGAAGCAAGGATCCTCCACAGGCTCTGCTGAAGCCCATGGAGGCTCTCCTGTTTTGTTTGTCTTCCCTGCTGAATTCATGTTCTCACTGCTCTGAAAAGGAGACATTATATTTCTGGTTAATAGTCCCCACCCGCCGGCCCTTTGCCACCGCGAGCCCCCATCCCAGAGGGGTTAATGAGCTCCGGCTTCCCTTTTACTCCTTTAAATGAGGCACAGTTGAAAGGACAGATGAAGGAAGCCATCAGGGATGCTAGAAACGCTGCGTTCAAGAACACTCGAGACATTTTTAAAACACAATTATCAAGTTTGACATTATGTTTGCAAAGCAAAACAACATCTGACCCCGGTTTGCTTTTAAAATATAACCAGGGCTGAAGCCAGACCACTTTGGAGGCAACCAAAGGGAAACGCTTTTCTGTTTGATACAGAAACTAAACTATCTCCAGACAAAATGGAATAATCACCACTTTAATTCACACCTCACTCAAATTCATCTACAGTCGCTCTTGAGCCGGTCCATACCTCACCAGAAGGTCTGAAGGAAAGCAGCCTGCCCTCTCGCCTCGGCGTGTCAAGGACGTGGTGCGCTGGGAGAAGGTGCTTTGTAGCCGGAAGGGGTAGCTTTAGGCTGCTGGGAACCTAGCGGGGAGGAGGCTCTCATCGCTCTGCTGTTATCCGACTCCACCACTCTGTTCTTCTGACTGCTTGTTCTGGGTTCAAGGAGCTGATGGAGGACTAGCCGTCTCTGGAGCCATGCACCTGTGGGTGTTTTTAAAACAGCCAGATGAGAATCCGGTCCCGTCAGTACTCCAGCTCAGACTGAGAGACCATCTAAAGGCTCAGGAACCCTCTGCAGGTGTTCAGGATTCAAGCTGATGGGACACTTGGTGAACCTTTGTGTAGGATGTTGACTGTGGGGCTGCTGTGAGCCAGAATCATCACAAATATATCAAATAAAGGCTCGTTTCCCAAATCTCACTTATTTTTCATCAGTTGGCGTGTTTGTTCGTTGCCAGCCAAAAACGTGCAAACAAAACTTTGAGTGTTCTTGAAACCATCAGCGAGTAACTGGTTTTGTTTTGAGTGTGTGAATTTTAGAATAAGAATGGTTGCAGAAGCATCCTTCGGGGGGGGGGGGGGGGGGGGGGGGGCTGTTTTATACAAGTGATTTAGCTGCATCAGCCAGAGAATGCTTTTTTAAGTTCCCAAAAGCCCGCATGCCTGCAGCCACATGCGGCTCATGGAACCAGAGAAGACCTGTTTGGGTTTCGGTGCAGCCGTAGTTCAGACTAGAAACTTTCTAAAGAAAGTTTAAAAGGGGCCTGCCGCCTATCGCAAGATGGTGGCCGTGTGTCTAAAGACGTGGAGTCCCTGGTGTCGTCCCTAAACGAAGGTGGCTGTGAGCAGCGTTGCTTTGTGGGGAAGGTTCCCGGCCATCCGGGGCCGGACAAGTCGGTACGGACGGGTCGCTGATGGAATTGACTTCTGTGGAGTTCAAGCTCGTAGGTCCACCTCAAACACTGAACCGCTGCACGAGATGCCTTCAGGGTGAATGCTGGCGGTCGGAGGAAGTTTGCATCTGATGGCGTTTTTGCAGGCTTGGCAAATAAGTTGTTAGGTCTTGAGAGGACGGCTCGACGCTTACTGACTCAGTTTGGCCCAACTGGACCGACGGCACAACTGAAGAATTGAGGAAGTGGTTCTTCACAAATTCTGGCAATCCAGAATATAGAAAGTGTAATAGTGGGCGTTAGATACCACCAGAGGTTATTTCACTGAATGTGAATGAAATAATATTAAACATTAATGTGGAGCGAATATGTTAACACTGATAATAATAGACAGTTACTAATGTGTGAATACACTGATAAATAAGTCATGATTAAGTTCAACAAGTAGACTCACTGGGTGTAATTTGAGGTCAGACAGAAAGCATTATAAGATTAAACATTTATGCTGATTCCTTCATTAATGTCAAGCAGTCAGCACAATTCAATTCACTTTAGATGAATCATTCCCAGTTTTATGTAATTGTTCTGAAGCTGTGACGCAAAGAATCCTTTTATGAGACAAATAAGCATATCTTTTATATCCTCATTATATTTTATCTTTCATCTACCCCGTCCTGCCTCCTGTAGACGCGCCTCCTCTTATGAGAAGGATGCTGGACAAGTTAGGATTCCTCATCGCCCCCTGCTGGTGACAGGTCAACACAACCTGTGTCCTGGCAGAAACTCAGCTTTTGCACATATGATAATATACATGGCTACGCTCCAGTTACATGCACATCAATGGCTGCTTTATACAGTTAAAAAGGTGTAGTGGGATGTATCTATGTACCTTTTACTTTGTCTTGTTTTCTTGTTTTGTGTTGGAATATTTTCCCTTCCTGTCTGTCTCTGATCTTCCTGCATCTCCTCTAAATCTCGATCCTCCAGATAAACTGTTTCCAGGCTTCTCAGGCCCTGTCCACACGAAGCCGGGGATCTGCCAAAACGTAGATATTTTTCTACGTGTTGGCCTGTCATCCACACGAAAACGGAGTTTTTTTCACACGAAAACGGATCTTTTTAAAAACTCCGGCCAAAGTGAAGATCTGCGTTTTCTCCGTTTTGGGTGTCTGCGTGTGGACGGACAAAACCGGAGTTTTAAGGTCCGCAACGTCACTTTCCGCGACAAAAAAATGCTGACATCACGTGTGCGACCTGTGTTTACACTAGCCGACAGCATGGATGCCCTCAGAGCTGCGCTCGCTTTATCAATTGTCCAAGCGCTTTTTGCTTGTTTGTTTTTGCAAGCGGAATTACTGCTGCTTGCGGAAGACCACAGACGAAGGACGAGGTTAAGAACGGGGGAAGTACTGCCACCTACAGGTCTGGCATGTCCTTAACAACGTATTTATCCGGGTACGTGTGGACAGAGTTTTTTTTTTTAAAACAAGGTGGTGTGGATGCAAGTTTTTGGAGGGGCGGATATTCGTTTTTTAAAAAAACCCGGCTACGTGTGGACTAGGCCTTACTTTTTCACCTCATCAGTTTCATGAACTAAGCAGATCAGAGAGATCTGCTGACTGCAATGCGGAGTGTGTTGCACGTCTGTGTCATGAGCTGAAATCACTGCAGGTGATGAGCTCCGCAGTAGCGGACCCTAACCCCAAACCTACTGCTCCACAGTAGTGGAGCACTTCAGGCACAAATAAAAGACACAACGTACCAGAAGTATAAACAGTTATGAACGATCGTCATGTTAATTAAAATTGTTTTGTAGCACAACTTGAGAATGCGCCATGCGCCGGACGCAGCTGCCACGGTTCACCAGCATGTGTTACCATGGTGACTGGGAGGGGTTTCAGGCTAGCCACGTTGGTGTTGCTAAATCTGGGGATGTTAAACCGAGATTTTCAAAGAGAGCCTGGATTTTGGGATTAGCTTGCTACAGGAAATACCCTCCTGGTGATTCTGGTTGGAGGAAGTATTCCAGAAATGACAAAACCATTTGAGACAAACTACCACAAATCCTTCCTAAACACTTCTTAAAGGTTGAATATGGAACACGGACTCTCTGGTGAACTCTGGTGTTCAGAGGCAGTATCACAAGAACAGGTTCACTACTGACTCATTCCAGCATCAGAGACAAATCGTACAGGGTAAGGAGTATTTTCTACTAATACATTTATTTTATATCAGTATTTACCGTTAGAACATCTTGTGGGCTCAGAATCAGCTGCTTGACGTGTCGAGTCTGTCCCAGACTCACCTTGCTGAGCGGGTTTCTTAGCACAACAGTGCCCCCTAGTGGCTGGTAGATGTAAACATAAACCCAGTGTAATGCCCGACAAATTAAAATTAAATATAGCTTTTAAAGTGATAACTGTACCTTCATTCTGACATGCCTCTAAACGCCATGTGGAGGCAATCTCTTTTAAATATAGCTTTTTATTAAAATGTTTAATACTCTAACTTTAATTGCTAATGTAACAAATTGACACACCAACACAGCTGTTTTATATAGAGCCTAATTGGAAGTAATTGAATTTGATCGTAGACAACTACTGAACAATGAACTATTCTCTCCAGCCTGCTCTGCTTTTGTAGGCGCATTAGGAGGTCTGTCATTATTAGGGTGGATGAGTTGATTTGGGAACGTCTGGTTCACAGCTAATCCCTTTGACCTGATCAGTTTCTGGTGCAAAACGTTCCTTAATCAGCCATGTTGACAACAAACTACACAATTAAAAGCATCCTTCAGGTGGAACTGGAATCTCGGATCTGGAGTTTTCAGGTTCATGAGTGTTGTGCTGAAGCCACACACACACACACACACACACACACACACACACACACACACACACACACACACACGCACACGCACACGCACACACACACACACACACACACACACACACACACACACACACACACACACACACACACACACACACACATGGTATGAGAGTGTCCCCAGTGTGTTCTTGTATTTGTACCCTTCTTGAGACCAGTGACAGGCAAACTACCTTCCATATTGGGACTGTAACCCAGAAGCTAGAACCTTAATGAGGTATTAACTAATTGGCTTACTAATATGATCCATCCTCAATTTAGATAAAATATAAAATATAAATTAAGGAAATTAACAATACTAATTAATAGATATCTAATTAACTAATAGCTAATTTCATAATGAATTATTGGAAGGGTGAATAACTAAAATAACGAGTTTAATATTAAACATCGGTTAAAACAAGAATCTTGAACATCCCTAACAGAAACAGAAGAGGAAAGCTGTATACTATTGGTCCAGGTGGGAATCTGAAATTTCATTGGCTGAGAGAAATAAGTCCCGCCTCCGCGAAATAAAACCGTGCGACGCAGCTGAGCGAGAGGAGAGACAAACGGCTGTGCAGCACGCAGATACAGAAAGCAAAGACTGAGCGGTTAGAGAGAGAGAGAGAGAGAAAAAAAAACAACGGTCGAGGCCGTGAAGAACCCTGATTTGGGTGCCGCATAGATAGAGGGAGAGGCGGACTTGACTCCTTCTAATAAGAGCTAGGAACTTGGAACCAACGCGGTGAGTAAAGAAAAAAGAAGAGAAAAAGCTAACGATGCAACTAAAAAAAAAAAGGAAACTTAAATAGCTTATCAAATTAATTCCATTCTTATAGATTTGTGTGGAGACGACAGAGTGAACCAATCCTCTGTAGGAGGGAACCCTTGGAGCGCGTTGGTGAGTGAATGAGATTAAATTCAGTAAATTATTAAATTCAAAAAGCTAATTACAGCAACCGAGGTGACAGCAGTGGGCTGCTAGACGTTAGATCCCAGGAGTTAACATCTCAAACTACCAGTTAACGGTGGTAGGGCATATAGGAGTTAACGGCTCAAACCGCCAGTTAACGGCGGTAGGGCATATGGGATTCCCAGGAGTTAACGGCTCAAACCGCCAGTTAATGGTGGTACGGCCTAGATGTACAAGGTCCTCAGGGGCGTTATAGCTAACGCCATAGAATTAGCAATGCGTCCCTTAACCAAACATTTAATAATAAAAAAAATAGATAAATAAAAATAAATAAAAGCTAACTGATTAGGGAGGAATTATTTTACAAAGGTGGACCAAAGGACCAGAATTTATATTTTGTTGAATTTTGTTATAGAACATTTTATTTATTTATTTATTTATTTATTTATTTATTTATTGTGTTACAGATATACAAGGTGTCACAATGCTGTATAGAAACACAACTAAATGTATCCTTGTTGTCATGAATGTATTTCTTGTTGAATAGTGTAGAGTAATAGAATCTAACTGAGCCTATTGAGCTGAACAATTGTTGTCATATGTAATTATATTTCCAGAGCTACTGAGAATTATTTTAATAGACAATCAAATTGATGTTATGTTAGTTGAACTGTGAACCCAAACATGATTGGCTATGCCAATAGAGTGAAGCATTTGTTTAAGTCTGTAAGACTTTATGCTGTGATGTGACGAGAAGGGTCGATGCCAACTCGCTAACAGTCCTGTTGTTTACAGGCTGGGTTTTTTTTTTCCTTGGGTTTGATCCCGACTCCTATGATCACTCACTTGGAACGAGAACTGGATTTCTTCCTGACGAGGGAGATGGCGAGCCTTAACCACTGAACGAACCAGGACATCTCAAGTAACTGAAGAGCAGACTGCTCTCTTCTGTGAACAATCTCAACGGTGCGGTAGGAAAAAATCGCACCACCGGACTCTGACTTTCACCCCAAGCGTGGGGATTTGACTTGACGCCGGCTGACTTGTGACTCATATGATCAAATCTCATACCGACCATTTTACTATTGTCGATTGTTTTCATCTGTTTTTGTGTGTTATCTTTATGTGTTATATTTCCCATTATTATTAAAATTTAGTATATAAACCGTTTCATGCTATACCCGTGACTCCAGTCATTCTTAAACAACCTCCAATTCTCCCCGAACCTAATTATTGGCCCATTTGTTTATTTTTTCTTTTAATTATCTTATTGTATCCTGTAATCCGGTTACATAAAACTTGGCGAGCCAGCCAGGAGAATTGTAGAGTTGTTACCTTAGCTAACCATTGACTGACATCATAAGAGTGCCTGGAGGTCACAGTGGTTTGCCATTTTGGCATTATTGGTACTTTTGAGTGTTTTAAAATGGAAGTTGTGAAAACAGAAAAGGTCAAAGTTTCAAATGCTGTTTTAATCAGTGGGTTAACTGATACAGACCTTGATAACGAAGTCTTTGGGTTTATGGAAGGATTCGGACCAGTTAACAGGCGCATTAAGTTACCAAACTGTGATCAGATTATTGTGGAGTTTCAACATGAAGCCACTGTTAAGGAATTAAAGAAACAATGTTTACCCTATGACAAACCTTGTACTAGGAACCCAGATGTTTTCTTCCATATTCAAGACCTAGCCAGCGCGTACAGTCTAGAAACTAGCACATCTGCCACTGATGCCTATCTGTCAGAGCTCAGGGACATAGCTGCGCGTAGCAATCAATCATTTAAAGACCTTCTAATGGAGGAACTGGCAAAAATTGGGGAATCTTTAGGAAGGGATACCCATGCATCTGAACCAGTCACTGAACCAGAGCCAATGCTCCATAGTGACCAAGTTACATATTCCCTGCCTTTAACACCAGAAGTTAACTATATGAACAACTCAAAGGACAATTGTCCACCTACAGAGACTGGAAAACAAAACCCTTGCATTCCACCAAATCTTTTAAACACACCTGAGGTTCAGCGAGTTATTGTGGAACACATTGTTAAAAGCAGTGAGGTTATCCCTCCGCCTACTTCACAATACAGACTAAAACCGTTCTCAGGGCGAGTTCCACACCCTTCTTTTGAAACTGACTATGATACTTGGCGTAGTAGTGTAGTGTTATGCATAAATGATCCTTCACTCACCAAGTCCCAAATTGTACGAAGAATCGTGGAGAGTCTGTCAGCCCCAGCAGCGAGCATCGTTAAAGCTCTTAGTCCAAAATCCGACCCGGAAACGTACCTTGAACATCTCGATTCAGCTTACGCAGCTGTCGAAGACGGCGACGAGCTCTTTGCTCGCTTCTTAAACACAAACCAGGACAGTGGTGAAAAACCTTCCGATTACTTTCAGAGGTTATACACCTTGTTAAACCTAGTTATTCAGAGGAATGGAATTTCCTCCAGTGACGCCGACCAGCAGCTGCTCAAGCAGTTTTGCAGAGGCTGTTGGGACAGCTCGCTGATTTCAAACCTGCAACTCGAACAAAAGAAAGACAACCCGCCTCATTTTACAGCACTTCTCCTCAAACTGCGCACTGAAGAAGACAAACAGGCTACTAAAGCAGCACGCATGAAACAACACTTAGGGGCACAACGAACTAGAGTGTATTCAAATGTGCAAACAACATGCTCTCAGAGTAAAAACACTTGTGAACTGGAAATAGATGATAACTGTGATGACTTACGCAAACAAATCGCTGAGCTCAGGAGCCAAATTGCACAGCTTAAGGTTAACAACACAGATAAAAAGGCAAAGAAAACTCAAAAAGAGTCAAAACCCCGTGTGGGGACTAAAATTCCAGATGAGCCCAAACAGATTCAGCAGATAACAGCAGTGGTGCCCAGACCAAAGCCTGGATACTGTTTTAAGTGCGGAGAAGATGGGCACATAGCTTCTAGCTGTAGCAACGAGCCAAATCCAGCACTAGTTGCAACTAAAAGACTTGCTCTTAGACAGAAGCAGCGCGAGTGGGAGATGTCAAAGCCAATTGCTCAGTCTCCTCCTTTAAACCGGTAGAAGCTCCTATCGTGGGACAGATAGGTGCTAAAGTAGAACCAAGTCCCTCTAAGGAAAGGACAGAGAGACTTTTTTGCAAGCCAGTTCATGCTCATTCAGTGCCAAAACTTCCCAAAAGATTAGTGGGTGGGCGATGCACAGCTACAGTCTCAGTTAACAGTGTTGAATGTAATTGTTTACTGGATTCAGGGTCCCAGGTAACCACCATTGCCAATTCTTTTTACCAAGAACACTTACCTGACCTCTCAATTAAACCCATCAGTAATCTGTTAGAAGTCGAGGGCGCAAACGGTCAAGCAGTTCCTTATTTAGGATACATAGAGATAAGTGTCACATTTCCAAAAGAGCTCGATCAGTCTGGACTTGAGTTACCTACCCTTGCGTTAGTGGTTCCGGATATAAGCTCAAACTCTGATACACCACTACTCATTGGCACAAACACACTCGATCCTTTGTATGAGCAATTGTCTGCCAATAACTTACCTGATTCCAAGGCACTCTCTTATGGGTACCAACACGTGCTAAAAGCCTTAGCAGTCAGAAAAAAACAAAGCAAAGATGGACGAGTTGGTGTGGTGAAGCTTCGAGGGAGAACCCAAGAAGTTCTCCCTGCAAATAAAAAACTGTTACTAGAAGGGTTTATGCAACCCAGCCAAAACAAGCATGAGCCTTATGCACTCATTGAACAACCCACCAATGGTTCTCTACCAGGGGGTATAATTGTAGACTGTTGCCTCATTCCCTTACCTTCACATGGTCCATACAAAGTACCTGTTGTACTAAGAAACGAAACTAACCATGACATCACATTACCCACTAACTGTGTGATTGCTGAGTTAGTTAAAGCCGATCGTGTTATGCCATATCCAGAACCTGACAAAAGTGATCAGAAAGTACTTGCGGCGTGTAGTTCGCAGCAACAGACTTCACCTTCAAACCCTCCTCTCAGTTTTGACTTCGGTACTTCGCCCTTGTCCGAAGAATGGAAAGGGAGGATCACCAACAAACTTAACACTTACTCCGATGTGTTTTCGCACCACGATCTTGATTTTGGTCATACACAACAGATAAGACATCACATCAACTTAAAAGACGAGACCCCATTCAAACAGAAATCTCGGCCGATCCATCCACATGATTATGAAGCCGTGAGAAAACATTTGGAAGCCCTCTTGGAAACCGGTATAATAAGAGAGTCGGAGTCTCCATTTGCCTCACCAATAGTGGTAGTTCGGAAAAAGAATGGTGAGGTACGTCTATGTATAGACTATAGAAAGCTTAATCTGCAAACCATTCGCGACGCATATGCCCTGCCTAACTTGGAGGAGTCCTTTTCTGCTCTCGCTGGATCACAGTGGTTTTCTGTGATGGACCTCAAGTCAGGTTACTATCAAATAGAGATGTGTGAAAAGGATAAACCTAAAACTGCTTTTGTTTGCCCGTTTGGGTTTTATGAATTTAACCGTATGCCACAAGGAATAACAAATGCTCCAAGCACTTTCCAACGGGTTATGGAAAAGTGTATGAAGGACATTAATCTGAAGGAAGTGTTAGTTTTCCTAGACGACTTGATCGTCTTTTCCAACTCCTTGGAAGAACACGAAACCAGACTTTCTCACGTTCTTGAACGGCTTAGAGAATACGGACTCAAGCTATCACCAGATAAGTGTCGTTTTTTCCAGACATCTGTGCGTTATCTTGGACATATAGTATCTCGAGATGGCATAAAAACCGATCCAGATAAGGTGGAAGCACTCAAAACTTGGCCGAAGCCTCAGACTTTGAAGGAACTCCAATCTTTCTTAGGATTTACCGGTTATTACCGACGCTTCGTTAAAGATTACTCAAATATTGTCAAGCCACTAACATCTCTCACGGCTGGTTATCCACCCAAACGGAAAAACTTTAAAACACCACCATGTAGATCAAAGTACTTGAACCCCAAAGAACCCTTTGGGAATCGTTGGAGCCAAGACTGTGAGAAGTCCTTTCAAACTATTATTGAAAAACTTACCACTTCGCCAGTTCTTGGCTACGCTGACGCAAAACTCCCATATCTAGTACACACAGATGCTAGTACGACCGGACTCGGTGCAGCGCTATACCAAGTGCAAAACGGTGTCACACAGGTAATCGCTTATGCAAGTCGCGGTTTAAGCTCTAGTGAAACTAGGTACCCTGCGCACAAGTTGGAGTTTCTAGCCTTAAAGTGGGCCATAACAGATAAGTTTCATGACTATTTGTATGGGAACACATTCACTGTCATTACTGATAATAATCCGTTAACTTACCTCTTAACAACGGCAAAACTCGATGCAACGAGCTATCGTTGGCTAGCTGCGTTGTCCACCTATAATTTTGACATCAGATACCGTGCAGGTACACAGAACGTTGACGCGGATGGCCTGTCTAGGAGGCTGCATGATAAACCTGAAGACAACTCAAAATTCACTGAGGAATGCCAACGACTAGATGAGTTCCGATCTCATCTTTTATCCTCTGTCAAAGAAGTCGAGCTTCAACTTCAAGCCGAAGCAGTGAAGGCAACATGCCAAAAGCACATGGTCTTGGATGAGACTGATTCTCCTTGTGGTTTAGTTCAGTCACTTGCCATGTCTGCAGCGGCCATTCCAGACCTATTCCAGTTGGAAGACAATAGTGACAGTTTCTTTGCTGTGCCCAAGTATAACCATGCTGACCTTGTCTCCTTGCAGAGGAAAGATCCAACCATTGGCCGAGTCATTCAGCTGCTTATGACTGACAATAAACCGCCAACTGATACTATTGCAGAACCCCCGGTGGTTCTTAACCTTTTGAGAGAGTGGAAACGGTTTGAGTTTCAAAATGATTTACTGTACCGGAGACGCCAATTAGGACCAGAGACATCATTGCAGTTAGTCTTGCCTGATTCATTACGTTCAACAGTCATGCAAAGCCTACATGATGATATGGGGCATCTTGGGGTTGAACGTACGACAGATCTCATTCGGTCCCGTTTTTACTGGCCAAGAATGGCTAGTGATATCGAAATCAAAGTTAAAACTTGCGAAAGATGTATCCGTCGGAAGGCCCTCCCTGACAAAGCTGCTCCAATGGTGAGTATTACCACCACCAGACCTATGGAGTTAGTTTGCATGGATTTTCTCTCCATAGAACCAGACAGTAAGAACACTAAAGATGTCTTAGTGATTACAGACCATTTTACAAAGTATGCAGTGTCCATCCCAACCAAAGATCAGAAAGCCACCACCGTCGCGAAGAACCTGTGGGAACATTTTTTAGTCCACTACGGGTTTCCTGAGCGTCTTCATAGTGATCAGGGACGGGATTTCGAATCACGTACAATCAAGGAACTTTGTTCTTTACTTGGTATCCGTAAAGTCAGAACGAGCCCTTATCACCCTCGTGGCAACCCCGTTGAACGGTACAATCGTACATTACTCAGCATGTTGGGAACTTTACAAGCCACTGAGAAACATCACTGGCGCGATTTTGTAAAACCACTTACTCACTCGTACAATTGTACAAAAAATGACGTGACGGGATACTCTCCCTACGAGCTAATGTTCGGTAGGCAGCCTCGGTTGCCTATAGATATTGCCTTTGGGTTACCGCATTTGAACAAGCCCTCTATAACTCATTCTCAGTATGTTAAAGAACTGAAGAGTCATCTGGAACAGAGTTATGACATTGTCATAAAAAACTCTCAAAAAACAGCGAGGAAGAACAAAGAACGGTTCGACAGAAACATTCGTGAGTCCACACTAGGTGTGGGAGATCGTGTTTTAGTCCGAAATCTTCGCTTAAGAGAAAAGCATAAATTAGCAGACAAATGGGAGCAAACAGTGTATATAGTTCTCAAACAGATGGAAAACTTGCCAGTATACACTGTAAAACCAGAGAACGGAGAAGGACCCAACAGAACACTCCACAGAGATCTTTTACTGCCTTGTGGTTTTCTCTCTTCATTAGAAAATGAAACAGAACGCGTTACGAAACCTAGCAGACCTCATACAAGAC
>NC_091743.1:3476172-3676172 GCF_043380555.1 Nothobranchius furzeri | reverse complement strand
ATTTAACAAATAATAAATACAAAACAAGCAAGTTAAATACATTAAACTCTACACAAGAACACTAACCTGGTTTCTGATCAGGTCCCTGGTTACTTTAAGAACGCTGTAATCCACCCGCTCCTTAATAAACTGAGCCTTGACCCCTCTCTCCAAAGCAGCTTCAGACCCATCTCTAAACTTCCGTTCATCTCCAAGATCTTGGAAAAGGTTGTGGTTAAACAACTCAAGGCTGCTCTTGATGAACATAACATCTATGATAGCTTCCAGTCAGGTTTTCGTAGAGCTCATTCTACTGAAACAGCTCTTCTTAGGGTCTCCAATGACCTTCTGACCCACATTGATGCAGGGGACTGTTCTGTTCTGGTTCTGCTGGACAAAACGAAACAAAAAAATCAATGATGGACAAGAATCTGCTTCTAGACCTGCAGAAAGAAAAAACACAAAAAAGAGACACACAACAATACAACAGGAGCGAGCTATCACTGCGTCAACCTGATGAGGAAATATAAAATCAACATTGTTTTACTGAACAATCACGCAGTAATAAATCCCAGTGCATTTAGTGCCAACTACAGCCTTAAGACATGTGTTGAACGTGCCCAAGTCCATACTTATGAGAGCACCATGTGAGCACCTGTGTGCGTTCACGCGCTTGTTTATGTAAGGTTATAGGAGATTCCAATAGAGCGTGTGAAGGGCCACATATCTGCCCCCAAAGATGTGTAGGAGATGGAGGGAGCTCCAAATCCCAGAGATCCAGGAGCTGCCCCAGAGTGCAGGGACCCCAGGGAGACTGTAACCAGAGAAGCCCCTGTCCCCCTCGAGAGGTACATAGGATTGCCCCGGTGGGTCACAACCAGCAGCCGGCAGAGTCCCGGGGGATATTAACGGCAAGCCCCGAGGCCTGCCCGCAGCCCCCCACCCCTAAGCTCGCTGAGCCGGGGACCCAGTGACCCAGGACCCAGGGGTGACCAACCCCGCTGGTGACCCAACAGAACCCAGAGACTCAGATCCCACCAGGCAGCCTTCCGGAGCAACCAGACAGACGCCAAAAATCTTAAACCTCCTGACACAGGGAGCCACAAACATGCAGGCAGACCAAGGCTCCACACTCAGCACCAAATGTGACAAGGGGAGGGCAGGCAAAAATGTGTATCAGCACAAGAAAACCCAGGACAGGGGAGGAGTCTAAGACCCCACCTGACATATACAGTAATACACAAACACAGTCACACACTCCCTCCCTCATCTACACACACATACAACCTAAGACTTACAAAAATGATCGCCAGACACCCACTCATACTCCCCATACACACCCTATTCACTGTGGTCCCGGTACTGCTGCACTGAGGGTACAACCATCCTCGGTCACCAGAGTTGGCCCTGTTCTACTGGGGGTGATGATGAGCAGGCACCCCCACCCAGCGCCAAGCAAAGCAACCCACCACCCCAGGCCCCAACCAGATGGCCAGCTCCCATCCACTTATCTCTCAGCTTCACTGGCTGCCAGTCAACTTCAGGGTTCATTTCAAGAACCTGGTTCTGGTCTATAGGGCCTTACATGGACAAGCAACAAAAAGTGAGCTTGAGACACTTCTTCTTTAGTAAGGAGCCTTCTCTGTCACTCTCCTGCTCTTCTCTGTCACTCAGATGCTCTTCCAAAATAAAGTTCAAATATCATTGTATCTTAAATCATTATAATTCAAAATGGCCTTGTTTCCCATCTGGGCTGTTTGATTGTGGCTTTGGTTGTGTTTGGAGAATGTGGACAGTTGTAGATGTTTGGTACATGAAATTGTAGAGGCCCCAGATTGGGGGGCGTTAGGGTTAAACAGGCTAAAAACTGCTTATTCCTTGTTCATATAAGTGTTTTTATTCTTCTCAGAACGAGATAAACCACAGACATCTAAGAAGCAGCAGGATGATGACGACTGGAACACAGAAGGTAAAATGTGCCATGGTCATCTTACTTTCTGGCCACATGTGAAGACAACACCTCACAAGTACAAAAGGGCGTATTGAACGTATGTAATTTAAATTTATGTCTTTATTTCAGAAAAGGTGCCAGAATCAGAGCCACTCCCCTCGTCTCAGCAGACTAACCCCAAAATTCCACTATCTCCACTCCGCCCCTGCTTTCCGCTGCCGCTCGCTTCCGAACTCAAATTTTACTGGTACCCGCTCTACAACGGCTCCACTCCGGTGCGGAGACCTGAGGTGCGCAAACAGGCATGCGCGGGATTTTCGAGATCTTGCGATACAGTCCGAGCAATTAACGCGGAAGTTAGATCCAAACACCCGTTGTTTGGGAGAAGCATCGAAATGAGCTGTTTAATCTGCCCATCATTTGTGTTGAGAGGTCAGCAGTGTTTGGATCAACAAAGGGTGACTACTTTGATAGTAGAAACTGTATTTATGGCTTATTTTTGTGCATTTAAAGTTCAGCCGCCATTGATAGTTGTTAAAAGTTGTTAAACCTGTGCATATGAAACAAAAAACGCTTTTTGTTTATCGATTTATTGTGAAATAACGGAAGTTGTGCTTGCTCCTTTTCCTGTTGGGCGGTTGTGATTTCTGTCTATTGACTGCGGAGGTGCTCCGGCGTCCGGCAAAAATAGAATCGATCCTATTTTTGCCGGATGGCGGAACGGCGGGCGGCGCAGTGTGCCACACGGCCGCAGTAGTGGAACAGCTCTGATTGACTACAACGGGACCAATTTTGCTGCGGAGTTCGTGCCGGAGCGGAGCGGAGCGGAGGTAGTGGAATTTTGGGGTAAACAGAAGAAGCTCGCAAAGGTGAATGGGTTGTCAAGCATGACTTTTTTGGCATACATGTTGTCATCACTTGGATTTTAAGAGTTTAGTTGAAAACAATGTTTGTACAACAGTGAGAAATACACCCTTTTGTCCTCTTTTTGACATAACTATTTTTTCCATCTTATACGAAAAAAATTATAAAATGAATAAAACAGGCATTTGTGATTAAATATAGCCTATTTAAATCCATAATGCAATTATAAATTCTAAAAGATGTTTTTATGACATTAATAGATGAAGCCGGTGTGAAATCAATTCTATTGGTTAACAGCAAAAGTGAAAGCAGCCATATTTAGGTGGTTGATCTCAGTCAGATGCAGGCCAACCAAAAGGGAGCGCACCCAGCCTCCTGCAGTTCTGCACTCTGCACTGGCAGACATCAAAATGCTGAAACGAAAGACCACATTTAATCCCGAATGGACAAAGGAATATGGATTCATTGCCAAAAGTAGGAAAGATGACTGTCATGCATATTGTACGGTTTGTCGTTGTGATGTGGACGTAAGCAGCAAAGGGAGAGGCGCGCTTGATTGACATGCTAGCACTGAAAAGCACAGGAGCAACAGTCAAAGCGCGGGTACGTCATCTCTTCTTTCCTTCTTCCGTGAAGCCACATCTCCCCAGGATGACAAAATATCTGCGGCAGAACTTTGTAAAGTTTGTCATGCCGTCAAGCATCACCAGTCATACAGGAGTGTTGACTGTGGAATAAAAGTTGACTGAGAAGTCTACAGCGATTCAGCAGTAGCAAAAGGAGTAACGTGTGGAAAAACTTAAGTCGGGCGTACACTGTGCGACTTTTTCACTTTTTTGAGGCAATTTTCCACTCGTGCGAGAATCCACGAGATTGGGGCGAGTTTTGCGCTGAGCGTCGTGTAGTGTACAGGGGGTTACGAGAGGCGATTAACACCACGTGACCAGCTACCGATCAGCAATCGTGAGCTCGCACGGACTTCTGGCATGTTTGTTATTTTGCTCGTCCCTCGTGAGGGTATCGCACTGTTGAAACAGCGCTGCGAGCAGCTGCGACCCAAAAAGTATCAGAACCGCTCACGGCGCAATCATGCATCAACACCTCTCGCCTGCTATTTCCCTAATAACACACGTTGTTCGTTTTTGTTTCTACACGTTTTTTTACTCACAAAGATTGTCAAGAAAGCGTGTTTGTCGTGTTCATGTCAAATTAAACTGATCACAAAACACAGATTTACTTTCTTTCGTTTTCCTCATCCAACCCCCATAAATCCCTGTGTGTCCTCCTGCAGCACTCCCGAAGGACAACAGGCAAAACAAGACAAAAAAGTCTGACATGTTGTGTAAAAACTGCTATTTTTAGCACATTTTTAGGTCCAACGTGTTGCTACCAGACGTACAGTGTGAGCAGTCAGGTCGCATCCGAGAACTGGGTCGTGCAGTGTGAGCACACGACTCGTGAGATCTGCCCTGCGAGGAAGTCGTGCAGTTTGAGCTGAAGCTGAACGCTGCGAGTGAAAAAGTCGCACAGTGTTTAGCTTAAAGCTAAAGCTTTGTGTGAAAATGTGCTAGCACCCTATTCCATCCAGGCGCATGTGGATTACATAAAAAAAAACGAACTGCATTATTCACTGGCGACTGACGCATCAAACAAAGGCACGGCCAAATGCTTCCCAATAGTCGTCAGAGATTTTCACTTTGAAGAGGGCGTGCAGAACGCTCTGCTTGATTTCTACAGTGATCGTAATGAGACATCGGAAGCTATAACAAATCAGCTGCTGGCCAAACTCTTGACTTCTGGTCTTAATTTACAAAAACTGTCAGCTGATACAGCAGACAACGCCAGCGTTAACTATGGAAAACACAACAGTGTTTATCAGAAGCTAAAATTAGCTCAAAATGATGTGCTTGCTGCTAACTGTTTAGCACACATCTTGCACAATGCCACAAGATATGCAGCTGGCAACTTGGATCTGGACATTGAAAACATTGTGTTGAAGGTCTACAGCCATTTTAGCTTCTCAGCCAGTAGAACAGCGCAGCTTCGGGAGTTTTGTGAGTTTGTGGAAGTGGACGGGAGCAACCTGCTGCGTCATGTCGTCACAAGGTGGCTGTCTCTGTTGCCATCTATCGACCGAATGCTGAAGTGTTGGAAGCCCCTGATGAGTTATTTCCAGAGCCTTGGTGAGGAAGAATGCCCCAAGATTTTGTGGAAGTGCTTTGCAGAGGACAGAACTGAAGGGTCTGAGATGTACTTCCTCTTCCTCAGTCACATTCTGAAGGTTTTTTCGGACTCCATTGAAGCACTTGAGGCCAAATCATTCAGCATTACTTCTGTGTTTAAAGTGATGAGTGAACTTAAAGTCAAGCTTGAGCGGAGATTAAATGACCATTTTTTGGCTTTGCTGTGAACAGCAAACTCAAACAGTTAACTCCTTATATCGCAACGAAATGTGAGACTGATTTCATTCACTTCTATGAAAGAGCTAAGAGGTATGTGACTGAAAGGTATGACTTCTCTGAGAGCAGCTTTCACCGCAAGATGTCCAAGCTTAGCCTCACAGCTGATGTCTCTTATGGAGAGTACAGTGATGCAGTACAAGCCTGCAAACTTAAGAACATTGATATGGATGGACTGTATGAGGAGTATGGCATGGTTGAAGCTATTCTCAGCTCCCCAGAAATAGAAGGTTGTCAGAGCGAGGAGCGCTATCTGAAGCTGTTTTCCAAAGCAGATGTCCCACTGGAGAACCTGAGGAAAGTCTGCGCCTACATCTTCTCCATTCCATGCAGCAATGCACACTCAGAACGGATCTTTTCCATGATGTCCTCAGCATGGAGAAATGAAAGAAATCGTCTGGATGTGGAGAGCGTGAAAGCAGAGCTGCAGATTTGTGTCATCTTCACTTTGGACTGCACGGACATGTACAAGAAATTTCTCTCAAACAAAAAACTGTTGGAAGCAGCCAGGAAAGGCCAAAAGTATAAAAAGTAGACCTTCACGTCTTTGGTGAGTACAATAGTCATACGATATAATGGTGTTGCTATTGTGTTTGTCTTTGTTCAATCTTTAAACTGTCCTCCTTTTTGGTGTTGTGGAAATGGCCACCCTAGGTCAGAGGAGAACGGGCCGACTGATTCAAGCTGATAGAAGAGCAACTTTGACTGAAATAACCACTCGTTACAACCGGCGAATGCAGCAAAGCATTTGTGAAGCTAACACGCACAACCTTGAGGCGGATGGGCTACAGCAGCAGAAGACCCCACCGGGTGCCACTCATCTCCACTACAAGAGGCTACAGTTTGCACCAGCTCACCAACGTTGGACAGTTGAAGACTGGAAAAATGTTGCTACTTCACCCAAACGATAAACTATAAACCGTGTTTAACCACCCTCTGTCCTGGAGGTGTCACCTGACAGGACAGTGGAAGGGTAAGGGAAGTGGTTCAGCATTAAGGATATTTAATGAACTTATTTCCATTTAATGATCAGTTGTTTGTACTACTTTGGGGGAACATGCTCGTGTGACTAAGGGGGTAATGTGGTAGAAGAAAACGGCCCAGCGGGTCCCCGAGTAAGAAAAGACTCTTCAGTCAGAACCGCTGTTGTAGAGAAAAAAAGTTCATTTGGATTTGTAGTGTCTGCTGTCCCTCCCGCTCTTCCTAAGGTCCTTTAACAATCTGAAGATTAGTCTAACAAAGAGCCTGACTGCCCTGAGGAGCACAAAGGTCAGAGAGACAACTCAAATGAATCCTGTTCAACGTTGGATTCCATCACTAACTTTCTAAATCTGAGAAATTGCATTTAAACATTTGTGATGTGCTAAAAGTCATTTACAATTAAGTTATATCCGCAGCAGTCCTAAATCTGTGAACCCTCCTGGGTCACCATCCAAATAAAGGCAACAAAACAACAGGTTGTTAAAATGCTGCATGCCAAAATATTTTCCCTCCTCCATTATTACCCTTCCCTTTCCTTGCCCCTGCTACACCCGAGCACATCCCTGAATGAAATGCAGCATGCAATTATCCATTATTCAGTCAACTGGAGCCAACACTTTACCATTTGGACAGCTTTGGGCTCAGCCAATTATCTGCAGAGGCTTTCAGTAAGTGAACATTACTGCGTGGCTCAGACCGACGCTACACCACCAGGGACAGGGGGTGCTGGTGGGGGCATTCTAGATCTGGTAACTGACAAAAGTGACACCTCAGGGCCTCAGATCAGGCTCTTCAAAACTCTTATTGATAAATTCTTACATCTTCATTATTCCCTTCCCACCTCCCACCCCAGTCCTGTGTTCTCTAATGCCTGCCCTTGACACACACACACACACACACACACACACACACACACACACACACACACACACACATCCTTTCTCCCCGCTCTCTTAACTAACCAGCACTGAACTTGAATCAGTCCAGACTGGAACAGTCAGTCAGTTGATGCCACTGGCTATAATAGACTTCCACCCACCCACCCACCCACACACACACACACCCGCACACACACACACGCACGCACGCACGCGCGCATACACACACACCCACCCCCACACACACACACGCACGCACGCACGCGCGCACACACACACACCCAGGGGCCTGGAACACCAAGGCCCCAGCTGAGGAGACAGTGCAGCTGCCAACCACCGACCACTCAACCCCAGGCTGTCCGGATGACTGCTTTTGTCAAGCCGCCACTCCGAGTCAGCCAGTTGGAGATCTGATTGCTACAATTAGGAACTGGAACGATGGACGGGTGTGAAGACCAGGAAAAACAGGGTGGGGGTCTGCATGGATCCCACCAGTTGAGATATGGCTCTTGTTTAATTGTCATTATTTTAGTACATTTTTGGACCATTTGGTGTCTACTTTGCCCATTCACTCAGAACCTCAATCAGGTGAGCCCAAAGTAGGTGCTACTGTTGCTATGGTGACGTAAAGCTCCGGACCACACTCATAGAAAAGTAAAAGTCAGTCAAAGTCCAAATCCAACCTGTTTGTTTACAGATTAGAACTTTAAAGGGTTACAATAACTCTTAAACTGCTAGACGGTTTCCTGATGGAAGGGCCTATTTTAGTCATGCGTTTGTATAATTACCTGTGCTGTTGTCTAGAACCAACCAGCTGACAAGTTTTACATCATTGTGGCTAATAACATTTTAACTATTTATTTTGGCTCGCTCTGTTGACTGACCTAAATGATGGTAAGGACATTTTTATTTGATGTTTGGCTCCATCTAAAGGTGGTCAACTAACACTGCAAGCAGACTGTGTACTAAAGGAGATCCTCCTTTCTCCCTTCATTCCACAGACTTTGGAGTTATTAGGACCACCGAAGTTGGATGGAGACACTGGTCTGGGGCCGTGCTGGTGGTATGCCTCTTCTGGGTGAATGTTCCAGAGCATCAGAAGGAAGCAAACCTTCTCCAAAGAGAAGGGTTCCCAAGATAGGACAGACTCTTCAATAAAACTCCAAAACTGTATTTTCAAATAGTAAACAAATGTTCACTGTTGTATTAATAGCATATGTGTGTAACCACTACTTAACTAGTGATCTAGATCAGTAGAAAACATCCGTTATTGCTTAGGGTCACTTACAGGTGGATGATAAGCAAAGAATTTCAATAATTCAAATAAAATTTTTGCTTCCCAACAACAAAGGTATCAGAGCTACACAAAAGACCACACATTAAATGGAATATAAACTTAAAGTGTCCAGCCTTACGGTAACAACGTGAATGCGAAAAAAAAGCAGAGGGCAATATTTTTATTTCTAGCCCCTCACAAATTAATGATTTAGTTCATGATGTTGCTTCTTCTTTACGTGTGGCATTAGATGATGTAGCCCCTTTAAAAAAGAAGATAATTAGGGACAGGAAGTTGGCTCCCTGGTTTAACTCTCATTTACGAGCCTTAAAGGAGACATAACATGAAAAACCCACTTTTTTATCCATTAACACAGTGTGTTTCACATTTTAAGTGTCTAAGTGAGCAAAAAGGCTTATATTATTCACTGGAGTTGCTATTTAGATATTTAATAATTAAGTTTTGGGCATATTTGTCCACCCGTTCAGTTTTTCAAATGATCTATTACATCAGTAATTTATTTCGTCAGGATAACTACCAAATATGGTAATGGCCCTCGGCTAAACACAGAGCCAATCCGCCATTTTTTCTTCTCGCTAAGATTTTTTGTAGTCCTATTGGAAAAATGCAGAATGTCTGGTTATTTTAGCCACACACAGCTCAAAACTGTTCCTCGTTTTAAGGAAGGGTGGTGTGGCAGTATTTAAACCCAGGAGCTGATGACACTACTGCTAAAAAAACACAGAAGAAAAAGTAGTGTGTGTGTTTGTGTGTGTGTGTGTGTGTGTGTGTGTGTGTGTGTGTGTGTGTGTGTGTGTGTGTGTGTGGTTCGTTCGGTGTCTCCAGGCTAGTGACTAAGTACCGAGGGCTTCATCTATCTAAAAGGAGTCATTTCCATCTGAATGTGGCAGCACCGGGACACAGCAGCAGAGCGGTAAGCTTCATATCACTCTAAAATGTCGACAAACTTTACTTTAGATCATGGACGTAAGTTTGGGGAGACAGGGGGGACATGTCCCCCCCACTTTCTCCAAAGTCAGGTTTTCACCCCTGCACTTTTTTACCAATAATTTATATTAAATTGGCACTGGTTGAGCTCTAGGACCAAGCAGAAAACAACCATTTGTGTTGAAGCCTGTTTCCCATTAGAACATACTTTGTATTTTGTAATTTGAATTTCTTTTATTGTTGATTTATTCATTATGATTACTTACAACTGTACCATATTCAGCGCTTTGGGCTTCCTGACAGGGTTGCGGAAGGCGCTTTATAATTGATTGATTGATACTGTAAAGACCCCCCCCCCCACACACACACACACACACACGTGTCCCCCCCCCACTTCTAAAGTGAAAATTACATCCATGCTTTAGATTTACGGGCATTAGCAGCACTAAAGCGTTAGCATCCGGCTTGCTATCGCTAGCACAGTATGCTAGCAAAGTTAGCACCCAGATTAATGTGGATTTGGCTGATTTTCGTGGAATAAAACGTGATTTCTGATCAACGCCTTCTTTTACACCAGATGATAACCTCCCACTGATTGTAACAGCAGAGAGCCTGTGTGTTATTCTACGTCAGTGTGATGTAATCTTAGCATCCAGTAAATAAAGTCCCATATCAGCTAAAATGCAGCGTGACAAAGTCATTAAAGTGCGTCAACACAGTGGATTTAATAGAGTTTTAAAGAACAATCTCTGAGTGAAGTGAGGTTAGTTTTTTGTCTCACTGCAGATATAAAAACGAACTCTGCATCAGTCAGACGCAGCAAAGCTCACCGTCTGTATGAGCGTGAGCGTCGGAAAGCTGATAAAATCGGCTGTAAAATAATTAAAACAAAAGTAAAAATGCTCCTTTGCTTTTTAGAGTCCACATCCAGAACGCTGGAGCCGTGTTTCACTGACAGGCTGTCAGCCTAACGCCCTGATGAGCTCAGCTGGGACAAACTGGTCTGATGTTTAGGTAAGTGAAGATCTGCTTCTCCAAGTCCTTGAGATGCTAGTAAAAATAATTTAGCCAGCTTGCTAATGTTACTTTTCTTCTCCTCTAAGGAACACAGAACGTTCAGATGTTGGAGCTTCACGTCACCTACTGAGGAAGGAGACCCACCAGTAAAGAGATGGTAGCTGGACCAGACCAAAGTGAGTGATGGCACACCTCAGCCACCCTCATCATTAAGAACACCTCGCCCCCGAATCACTCCGTCTGATGACAGCAGAGTGATTTATTTGATGTTTTACTTGTTTAGTCTGTTTAGAAATTATTGAATTACATTATTTTCTGTAATCGACCATCTGATCTGGACGTGTGCAGAATAACTTTCCCCAAATTCAGCAGCAGCTGGCCTACAAAAACAGCTGCAGCATGTAGTAAGTCTGTCTGCACTGCTCTCTAATGAGCTTCCTTTCATAAGGAGTCATTTGTATAATTTTAGTGTCACTATTTTATTACATTTGTAGGAAAATATGAAGTCACTGCAGCAAAGTGAACTTGTGAACAAACACAAACGTGACTATAAACATGAAAGCTAAAGAAACAACTTTCCTAAAGCTGCTTGTAGACAAAATATGTCATTAAAGTTATTGTCTATCATTGCAGAATATGGCGATGGCATCATGGAACTGGTCTTTGGAAAAGTTTTCCCTGAACCAACTCCGTTTCTAGATGAGGTAGAGAAGATCTGCATCTCACCAACCCTCTGGTCTCAGTATTCAGACAACGGAGGTCTCCCACTGTTATCCAGGACCAGTTTGAAGCCCACATACTGCCCCTCCCTCATCATCAGGAAACATCAATCCGTATCCTGAGGACAACAGAAGACGGCAGGAGGACAGGAACTCTGAGACCTAGATACCACCAGCACCGAGACACAAAGCACCTGTGTGCACAACGCCTGTTTAACTACTAAAGCCTGTTTATTATATTGTTCTACGTATTTGCTGTGAGGTTAATACTTAGAAAATTTGTATATTAATGTAAACAATTAAAAAAATCACTGATTGTATGTTTTCTTTTAGATGTAATGGTCCAAACTCAGCCTTGTAGACATTTATTGCATCCTGTAGGTAAATACACAGAACAGGCTCAGGTCCAGGATGACCCAGCATGCTCTTCTTCCATTCTGGCTGTTAGGGATTGTATCAATAACTCAATGCCTACTGATGTTTCCACCTAACGGTATTTATTTAGAATGCAGGTAAGATTTAACTATATTTGTTAGCAAAGCAGACTGATCTCGGGAATTTCACTGCAGCACTGATGTCCACCTCTCTGTACACATTAGAGAGAATTACCACTTTACAGCTAAACACATTTAATAAAGATATAGGCTACGCATTGCAGACAATAAAAACAAAGTTGTAAGCATTAGAATTATAATGATCACATTAAAGAACATTGAGGAATGTTATTTATTTTTGACTAGAATCTCAAATCTTTAAATTAAAATGTAACTGCTTTTTATCAATTTTCAGCCATTAAGACACCCAATATAAAATAAGACTACTTATAAAATTATTTATAATTATATGTATGTATATATATATATATATATATATATATATATATATATATATATATAGATCTTAATAAAATATATTCTTTTAATGGTGTTTTAATGAGCTGTATCATTTTTTAAAACATTTTTTATAGAAATAAATAAGCAAGCAGCATTCCTTGTGTGTGTGTGTGTGTGTGTGTGTGTGTGTGTGTGTGCGCGCGCACGTGCCTGCTCGCTTGTCCCTCCGTCGGCCGTGACGGGTGTGTGTGAGTGACTACAGACAAATGCATGAGAGAGTTAGCAGCCTTGAAACAGCCTGATGAACTACTCTCCCCACATGTTTTAAAAATGCTAATATGCTACGCTAAATCTGCTATGCTAATTAATGATTTCTCTATAGAACTACAAAGTCCGACTGGGGGAGGAGAGTACAGGTCTGCACTATGGAGGGGGGGCGGAGTTTACAGCTCCTCCTCCAGTTTAAAGAGACAGTACCCAAAAACGGCTCGTTCTCAAGACTCTCCTCAGAACAGGGGTAGATGAGGGTCTGTAGAGCAACAATAACGAGGAAATCAGACCAAAGAACTGCAGTTCCACTGTATTTAGATCCCAACTGAAGGATTTAGATGTAAAAAGGAATAACTTAAAAGCATGTTATGTCTCCTTTAAAACAAAACTCTAGGAAATGGGAGAGAACATGGCACTCTACGCACCATGAGGAGTCCTACTTATCCTGGAAAAATAGTCTTGTGCAGTGTCTTGGGTAGATTTAGCCTGAAAAAAAAATAGAAGCACATTGTTGTTGGAGTTTATAAAGTCAGATAATATACAAAAGAAACTGTCCTATATAGGCGCTTTATAACATTCCTAGTGTGTGATCGTTATTATAACGTAAAAGTCAGTCACATATGATGTGGAGAGCCTGAAATGCGACCTCCTGAACAGAATTCCTTACAGAACCGGGTCACGCTGTAATGATGTCTGTCAACTAGTGCTTCGTTAGTTAGAGCCACTGTTGCAGAATTACCGACTGACACAAAAACAACCCGAATTTTCTCCGAGCCTGATAGTAATAGTCATGTGGACCGTTTCCTCGGCCAGGGCTTCGAGATATGTTCCGATTCGCCGCTGATTCTAACCTTACATCCCGTTCCACATTTTGTGAACTTGACAAATTAGCCCGAAGGCAGTGCAGACTGATATTAGCTAAATGAAGTGAACCACATCTCTCGAACTTTGCATTTACGTAGGGAATTGAGCTGCTGTATTTCTGCGGTCAGGTCTCTCTCCGAGTCTGAGAGCTCCACAAGCGGTCAGCCCGCGCTGCTGCTAGGTGCCACATCGGTCAGACATGCACCGGGCTGACCGCTGGGGAGAACCGGGTGGAAAAAGGAAACACAGAAGTGTCCCTCCAAGAGCTCCGTCATATTTCAACCCATTTTTATGTTAAATGCACTGGGTTTTACCCTTGTACCCATCGACATATGCCCTATTAATTATTTTACCGTATTTTACATCTAAATTTCATGGTTAAACAGTACATGCTACATGTTAAAATGATAGTTAGCTAGCTACTTCGATAAACTCAGCTAGTAAAAAGGCGACAGTGACCTAAAATACATAAATATAATTTAACTTACCGAAAATAATTAAGTGGAGACTCCTTGGACGCTCTATTAGTGCAATTAATGCCACAGCAAGTCATTTTGTCCAACAATTGCACAAAAAATATCCAAAACAGAATACACAAACACAGACACTGTGTCTCAATTCAGGGTCTGCATCCTTCGTCGGCCGGATTCGTCGGCCGGTTACGTCACAGCGCCACGACTAGGCCTCTCCCAATTCGAAGACTCCTTCAAATGCGCTCGACGAATCCAGCCATCTTTTCGCCTGTATGAAGGATGGGTCCGGTGTATCACTCAATGGTTTACATTTCCCAAGATGTCTTGCGGGCCGGACGGCAGAACTTTTAAAAACAATGGCGGACAGTGAAGCGGGAGCTGTCGGAGAGGATTGCGCATATAAATGTCAGTATAAACTTGAAAACTGTTAGGTTATGGACTTTTTGTGATACATGAACGTTATTTTAGTTAGAAATGTTACAGTAAAAGTGCTTGTATTGCGGTCTCGGCTCGTATGTTCGGCCGCTCGGTGTCGTACTTCTCCCGCTACGTTTTCCCCCTGATTTTAATAGAAGTTTGTATTTTAGGGACAAAAGAGAAAACCAGGGGATTTATTAAGCTTAGGGCGAAGATGGACCACGTGTTCACTGGAGCAGAGTCTTCGGCATGGAGGTACAATGACATCTCATCTTTTAAAAACTTTCGTTTGAGTTTAGTTTTTTCTGCGAAAACATGAAAGGAATGAACCGTTGCCCTCTTTTTCCTCTATCTTTTCTCTTCCTGTTTTTCTTCTTACATGTTAGGACTATTCTGGAGAAAACGGCCATCCAGGGAAAGGTGACCCCCATCCAGGCAAAAAAAGGGATAATTTAAAGAAAAAATATAAAGTATGTAGATGTGTGTGGAAAAATATAACATGTATACATGCTAAATCTAAAAAGGTTAAACCGGTTTGTAGTTATTTGTGTAAACTGACATTTTTTTTAAATCTAGGATTGCAAGTATCCAGGGTCAGGAGAGGGGGTTAGTGGGAAGCCCACTGCTGCTACTTGACCCTGGTTTGACCTCATGGATGAGGTATTAGGACAGAGACCCTCAACCAGTTTGCCTGTCCTAATTGTCTCTATCCGTGAGGACACTCCAGGGCCAAGTGCAGCAGTGGAGGAAAGGGAGGAGAGTGAGGATGAAGATGGTCAGCCAGGAGGAAATCAGCCAGGTGGAAGAAAAAGGAGAAGGGACAGCGATGACCAGCTTCTGGAGCTGATCAGGGAGGACATGAGGCTGCAGAGGGAGGCAGAGCAGCAGAGGGCACAGGAGAGAAGGGAGAACTTTGGCAGGCTTTTTAGTTTGCTCGAAAAAATGGTTAATAAAGATTAAACATGTATATCTAATAAAAATATCTATATAAAATCAGTTCTGTATTAAACTCTTGAATTTTATTTGTTGTTTACAAATGTGAATTGTTTACTAGAGGGTATCCGCTGGGTCTTGAAAAGTCTTAAAAGGTGATAAATCGGTTTGGTCAAATTAAGACCATTAGAAAGTATTAAAAACTATTATCACATCTTTGCTCAGGCTCAGCTTTGCAAACTATTTTCTCTGAATTAGCTCTCCAACAGTCCCAAAAACATTATTTAAGTGTGTGATTTTGATCATTTTAATTTAAAAACAAACTGGTAAATTTTAGCCTATTGTGGGTGCATTTGAATTGCCTCTAAAAGCACCACAGTGGACAGGTGGTCAATATTTAAGTTAAAAGTACCAGTATCACTCATGTAAATGTTGACAACAGGAAGCTGCAGTGACATTAAAAATATTGAGAATGTCTTGAAACAGTATTAAAATGAACTTCAAGATTCTTTTCTATAACCTGTATTGTTAAATGTATTAAACAAAAAATGTAATTGAGAAAATAATGGAGAAATGGATCAAACTCAATACTTTTATTTACAACAATTTAGTTTGAACACGGTTGAACATGTATACACAAATTCATGAAGGGAAACATACAAAATAAGATAAATATCTGACAAAAAAAATAAAATGCATATTTGGTGCAGGATTAACCTGAGTGTCCTGTTCCAAGACCGTTTCAACAACTTTGAAGCAGGAAGTCTCTAACAGGCTGCTGGATCTGCCTAACAGATGAATGTCACGGATGGAGTGCTGGAGCTGAGACCCGTGGCGGCTCTTTTCTGGTTGACAAGTGAAGCATCCTACTGGGTGGTCTGCAGAGAGAGCTTCAAGATGTGTCTTGACTGTCCACTGCATCGCCCATCGGTTTGCAGGGCTGGCTGTCGACGGCTGCTACATGACCAAGACTGAAACATAAATAGACAAATAGGAGATAATAAATACAAAATCTACATACTATTGGTGAAATGTTAGACTATTTAAAAAAAAGTAAATTCATTCATTTGTTACCTGTTAACAGTAGTCATGATCCAGTGGAACCTCCTCCAGGGCAGACACCTCACAGCACAGCTGGTCCCGCCAGCGTGAACCGCTGACATCCTCCAAACCAGCCTCCCCCTCATCACCTCCACCATCCTCCTCAGGCTCTTCCTCCGCCACCACAAAGTCTCCAGCATTGAGGCAGATGTTGTGGAGGATGGCACAAGCGGTAACAACCTTTAATTAATTGAAATATATTTCAAAGAAATGAGAAAAGCCACATTTCGTACACTTTCGTGAGGCACAAAGGTGGGGTAGACCTCCAGCGCTTGCAGGAAGATGGCTCTGAACCTGGTTTTCATCATTCCAAAAGCAAGCTCTATCACAGAGCATACCTTGGAATGATGGCTGTTAAAGCGCTGGGCAGCCACACCTTGATTCCCACGTTTGAAGGGAGTGATGAGTGGGAGTGGGCTTTTCAGGCATGGGTACCCACCATCTGCGAGGATGAAGTGCCCTGGAGGAGGGTAGACTGACTGCCTGTACAGCGGGCTGTGGCAGAGCACCCTGGGGTCGTGCACCGACCCCGGCCAGCCCACGTAGGTGTCAATGAAGCGGCCCTAATGGTCACACAGCCTGCAGGATGATAGAGGGGAACAGTTTCCTGTTCCTGTAGCAGTGACCATCAGGGCCACTTGGAGGCTTAATCCTGATGTGGCAGCCGTCGATGGCACCTGCAGCTTTAAAAAAAAGCTCTATGCCGTGCCAGCCCTGCAAACCCCTGGGACACCACCCCCAGGTCTTCAGGGGTTTTTGGAAGGTGGATGACCTGGTGGCGAATGGCCACAACCTCCTCCGTGACTCTGTGGACGATGCGGTGGACAGTTGAACGAGGTATCCCGAACGCTCTGGAGACCACCCTGTAAGATGCTCCGCTTGCCAACCGGAAAAGAAACACCAGGGTCTCAATTGTGGCACCCCAACCATGACGCTGATCTTGGTTCAGCAGATTCAGCAGCACTGAAAGGGACTCCCTGCTCAAACGAAAGTCTGGTCTTGGATCTTGCTGGTTGAAGAAACAGTCCAGGACTGGGACACTCAGGTTGATCCTGCAGAATCTGGGTCTAGTCTGGTTAAAGAGAAATACAGAAAAAAATAAAGTTTTATTTCAAAGCTGTAATTTCAAGTTTTTATAAAACATAACATTATTCTCAATGTAAATGTGATAATATTGTACATTCTCATGCTATTCTTTCAAATTTCTAAAAACTCAACTTTTGAAGAATTATGCAATGAAGGTCAAAAGATCAATTATATTTTTAAAGTGCTGTCTGTAATTAAGTTTTGTAAGTAATTTAACAAGTTCTTATTTTTGTCCACTAGATGTCCTTCTACAGGTAATTGATGGTTCCATGTAAAACGTGACTTTTTTGGAGGACCCCTAGTAATGACATGTAAGTACACGAATGATACAAGGATTGCAGAAAAATCCATTTATCATTCGTTCTTTCTATTTTCGATTGAAAACAAACAATCAAAAAAGGAAAAATGGATTTGTTTTTTTGTTTTTTGTTTTACAAACGGATTTTTAAAAAGAAAAAAAAGTCGTGTTTTTCGTATTTTCTATTTTAGTCTCGGATCAAATATGAGAAATGGAAAAACGGCCGCTGGACCGAATTTGATTTTAATATTTCGTTATTCGGGGTTATTAGGATTTGCTCACTTCTGACACCAGCCCCCAGCGGATGAGGGTGGAACTGCAATTTTTGGTACTTCCAGGTGGGACTAAATTTTTGAGCCGCATTGTGGGGGCTTGGGTAGAGCCAGTCCTCCTCTATCTTTGGCCTTCTGAAGTGTTTTTAAGCTAATTCGTGGAGGTTTATCCTGCCAAAGGAATTTAGTGATTGAGGAGTCCAGAGATCTAAACCAGACAGCTGGTGGCTTGTTTGGGATCATTGAAAATAAGTAATTTATTCTGGGTAAGACCATCATTTTAATTGTTGCAACCCTCCCCATGAGTGATATCGTGATCATCTTCCACTTTATTTAAACGTGGGACGTAATTTAGTTTGGTTAGATCTGCCAACTTGGGAAAGACATTAATTCCCAGGTATGTGATATTCCCTGACTCCAGTTGTGTATTAAGCAAATTGACAAAAGAGAACTTAATTTGTAGAACTGTGATTTTACCAATTTATTGAGTAATCTGAAACTGTTAAAAAAGAGTTTCAGTTCTATTGCTTGGGAGAGAGAGGATTAAGAATTCTGGAGAAAAAGTAACACATCATCTGCATAAAGACTGATTTTATGTTCCATATTCTTACACATTATGCCTTTAATATCTGTTGTTTGCCTGATTACTGCTGCTAGTGGTTCGATAAAAATAGCAAACAGTGAGGGGGAGAGTGGGACTCCCTTCCTGGTCCCCCTCTGAAGACAGAAGCTAACTGATATGTGGTTGTTTGTCCTAACACGTGCTGTTGGTGAACTGTATAATGTTTGTAGCCAGTTTATGAAGAAGTTTCCAAAACAAAATTTATGTAAAGTTGCAAATAAGAACTTCCAGTTAACTCTATCAAAAGCCTTTTCTGCATCTAGAGATAATATACTAGTTTCTATGTTTCTACTGTAAGAGAAATCTATCAAATTAAGTAATCTACGTGAGTTTGTGGATGACTGTCTACCCTTCATGAAACCAGTTTGGTCACGGTGTATTATGAAGGGAGTTACCTTCTCTAATCATTTTGCCACGGCTTTACAAATTATTTTGAGATCAACATTAATAAGAGAAATAGGACGATAGCTGGTAGGAAATGCAGGGTCTTTGCCTGGTTTTAACAAGAGTCTAATATTGGCTGAATTCATGTTTGGCTGTAATCTGCCGCTCTCTTCAATTTCCCTCACCATTCTGAAGAATTTTGAAGCCAGAATGATCCAGAATTCTTAGTAGAACTCAGCTGGAAACCAGTCTGGACCTGGAGCCTTCCTATTAGGCATGGATTTAAGGGCTTGCTGGAGCTCAGCTGATGTTAGTGGCAAGTCCAGGACTGTAACTTGGCTATCTGATAATTTAGGAAGTGTTATCCTGTCAAGGAACTCATTGATCTCGTTATCTGATGGGTTTATCTGTGGCGTTATGTACGCTCCCCTTTTGGGCCACTAGATGGCCTCAGTGGCTCCTGCCTCACCTGTCCCTTCCACCAGACGACCAGCTGTGGATGATTCCCAATCACTCACCAGCTGATAAAAGCCTGTCACCCTGTCCGAAATGGGGGGAAGGTCCAGGGAAGAGTGGGCACGGAAGTGTTCGCTCGGCTCTCTTCTCCTCCTGCGCTCGATTATTGTTAGCTTTGTGGTAAACTCGACCTTGGATTGTATTTTGGACGTTGAACTTGGTATTGCCCTGAGCGACCATGCTTATCAGGCCTGCTCCCGTTTTCGTTAAGGATATTAGTTAGAGTTTTTCGATTAATATTCCCAGCACCTTAGGGGCTGGCGCTTTCTGTTAAAATCCGTTACGTTTGTATATAACTCCTTTTGTTTTCGTGTGTATATATTTAATCTTTCGTTCTACTGCAAATATCTTTTAGTCCATTATTTTGTAATAAAATCCTTTGTTCAGCGACACTTTACTTTGTTATTATTAACCACACACTCTATTTTTATTACTCCCTGCACCACATCACTCCTAAATGAGCTGAGGGACATAATAGAGTGGGGGCTCGTCCAGGATTATTTTTCTATTTTTATCCCGTTATTTGAGTGTGTATAAATATTAACATTGTTTTGTGCCCCTTAGAGACTGAGCATGGCCTCATTTGACTTGCCTGCGTTTGTGGCGACTCCTTCGTGCCGGCTGCTGGAGAGTTGCCGCAAACCCGACCTGCAGCAGGTTGCCGCCCACTTCAGTTTGCCTCTCCCAAAACAACTAACTAAAGATGCTCTGCGCCAGTTTATCGTGGATTACCTGGAGACTCAGGGGATCCTCCCTTCGCTGTCCACTCCAGGTGTGTCTCCGCCGCCCTCCTGTAAAGAAGACGAGGACCGGCTTGAAGAAATGAAGGAGACCCTCTTCGTGGCTCTGCCTTCTCCAGGAAAGGACTCAGCTGAATGCTCTCCTCCAAATTCAGCTTCGCCTGGAGCAAGTCCTCCTCGCTCCCCGCTAATGGGAGCTCGATTACAGCTACGGCTTGCCCGTCTTAAGATGCACGCTGAGAAAAGGACTCATGAATGAAATCTTCGACATGAGATCGAAATGAAAAGCCTGGACGCCGAGATTCGCCTCCGTGAACTCCACCTTCAGATAAAGACGCTGGCCGCTGCCACTCCCTCGAGCCAGAATCTGGCTGCCGACCGCCCGACGGTCTTGTCTTCGCCTCCACGTACTGGGCCCCATGACGCCTCTTCTCCTCCGGGTGCCACTCCATTGCCGCCTGCATTCGATGTCAGCAAGTGTGTCTCCCTCCTTCCACCGTTCCGAGAAACTGAAGTGGATGGGTATTTCCAGGCTTTCGAGCGGATTGTGGTGACTCTGCAGTGGCCTTGCGATCGTTGTGGTCGTTGCTTTTGCAGTGCAAGCCTGCGTCTGTGGCAGAGGAGGCGGTGACGACGGGCTCTTGGGGGCCTACGTCTGTGGCAGAGGAGGCGACGACGGGCTCTTGGGGGCCTGCGTCTGTGGCAGAGGAGGCGGTGACGACGGGCTCTTGGGGGCCTGCGTCTGTGGCAGAGGAGGCGGTGACGACAGGCTCTTGGAGGCCTGCGTCTGTGGCAGAGGAGGTGGTGACGACTGGCTCTTGGGGGCCTGCGTCTGGGCCAGAGGAGGAGAGGACAATGAGCTCTAGGAAGCCTGTGTCTGGGACAGAGGAGGAGACGAGGATGGACTCTTGGGGGCCCGCGCATGATGAGGGCAGGACTGGTGGTAACCGGAGGCAGAGACGCCGGAGGAGACGTCCTAGACTTCTGGACTGGAGGCGGCATCGTCGGCCTCTGGACTGGAGGTGGCGTCGTCGGCCTCTGGGCTGGAGGCGGCATCGTCGGCCTCTGGGCTGGAGGCGGCGTTGTCGGCCTCTGGGCTGGAGGCGGCGTTGTCGGCCTCTGGGTCGCAGGCGGCGTCGACCACTGGACCGGAGACAGCGGAGATGTTGGACTGGAGGGGATGTCGACCTCTGGACACGAGGGAGCGTCGACCTTTGGACACGAGGGAACGTCAACCTCTGGACAGGAGAGAGCGTCGACCTCTGGACACGAGGGAGCGTCGACCTCTGGACAGGAGAGAGCATCGACCTCTGGACTGGAGAGAGCGTCGACCTCTGGACTGGAAAGAGCGTCGACCTCTGGACTGGAGAGAGCGTCGACCTCTGGACTGGAGAGAGCGTCGACCTCTGGACTGGAGAGAGCATCGACCTCTGGACTGGAGAGAGCGTCGACCTCTGGACTGTAGAGAGTGTCGACCTCTGGACTGGAGAGAGCGTCGACCTCTGGAGTGGATGAGGCGCCGACCTCTGGAGTGGATGAGGCGTCGACCTCTGGCCTCTGGAGTGGATGAGGCGTCGACCTCTGGAGTGGATGAGGCGTCGACCTCTGGAGTGGATGAGGCGTCTACCTCTGGAGTGGATGAGGCGTCGACTTCTGGTCCATCAACTTATGAATCGTCGACTTCTGGTCCGGGGGCGTCGACTTCTGGTCCAGGGGTGTCGACTTCTGGTCAATCAACTTCTGAACCGTCGACTTCTGGACCGTCGACTTCTGGACCGTCGACTTCTGGACCGTCGACTTCTGGTCCGGGGGCGTCGACTTCTGGGCCGTCGACTTCTGGACCGTCGACTTCTGGTCCGGGGGCGTTGATTCCTGGTCTGGAGGCATCGACTTCTGGTCCGTTGACTTCTGGACCGTCGACTTCTGGACCCTCGACTTCTGGTCCGGGGGAGTCGACTTCTGGTGCGGGAGCGTCGATTTCTGGACCGTCGACTTCTGGACCGTCGGCCTCTGGAATGACGGCTTCTGGACCGCCGGCTTCTGGAGTGGAGGAGGAGTTGCTGCAGACGGGACTGCTTGGACAGGCTGGACCGGATGCGATGCGACCTCCGGGACCACCGCTGGAACTGGATGCGATTGAACTGGTGGTGCTGGAAACTGGGAGAGGAGGGAGGATAGAGTGTCCAGTTGGAGCTCCTGGAGACTGAGGCGCAGTGCGTGGCTCTGGTAGTGATCAAGTTAAATGTTATCTCTTTCCAACGATTTTCACAAGAAAACAGAACAGTTAAAGGCAGGGCTTGTGTTGTGTTGACCGGACAGTTCTTTGACAGTTTATTTTGACGGAGAAAGAATAGAAAGAATTACCCCGATGCATGCAGATGAACTGACATTTTATTCGTTCCGCACATCACAGATGTAGCTAAATCACCCAAGAACAGATTCCCATCTGAAAATCTGAGCTGGACACTGCTCAGCGCAGCTCGCTGTCAGCACGTACATAAGGTGCACAGCGAGCTGAAGATGTGGAGAGGGGCTTGGAGCGCATTGCAGAATCAGAGCGCATGCGGGAAGGTTCCTCCCACTGAAGCGAATGTTTTCCAAACCCTGTCTCTCAGAGAGACTTGTCACTTAGAAAATGTTTCTGATTATGAAACTTTGGCTGAATAAAGCTTGTTCCCATCTCCAATGTGGCGACGCATCCATGAGCCTGTCTGAGGAGAAGCCCAGAATCTCACATCCTCTTCAACTCAGAAAGCTCCGATATGATTACGCACAAGCGTGACCCATCAACCCGGTCGGAACTGTTCAGGTTTACGCAGACAATCTTTACATTTAGAATTGGCATACAGACATAAAATTAAGTAAAGTATAAAGCATTTTTTAAAATATCCATTCATTATTTTACAAGCACAGAGAGCCGCATCAGATGGATGGAAGAGCCGCGGGTTGTCAACCCCTGGTATAGCCTATAAAATGACATGTTTTCTCCAGGACCAGAGAGGACACAAACTCAATGCATCTCTTTTATTGTGAGGTAATAATTTCTCCGAGTTTTGCAGTTGCAGGCGGGAGTAGACATGCACACTGCGGGTGCAGGGCGGGAGTGTAAAACACACGTTGCGGTTGCGGGCGGTAATGGTCAGAAATTCAGCGGGAGTGGGCAGGAGCGGGATGAGGAAAACAGTCCTGCGCGCGCAGGGCTCTAATCTGCGGCTTTTAGCCCAGTGTGGCTTGTATTGAGGTTCGTTCTTTAGTCCGGAAATTACGGTAATATTAAATTTTCATATTAGGGCGGGGGCCACAAATCATTGTCCTGCGGGCCGCAATTGGCCCGCGAGCCTGAGACTCCTGGTATACTATATTTCCTAGTTGAGTCTTTAACAGCAGATATGGTAGTTTTCTCTTTATTTATTTTAATTGGCTAGCTAAAAATGTTCCTGATTTTGTACTATGTTCAAAGTTTTCTATTCATATTCTTTGTGCTAAAAATTGTGTCTTTTTGTCAATAATTCCATGAAGTTCTAATTTAGCTTTACGTAATTTGCTCGGTAACTCTTCTTCCGTGGATGCCTCTAAAGACTTAATGATTTCTTCTAACTCCTGAATACATTAGTTTTCTGTTTTTTTTTCTTATGTGATGAGAAAGAGATTATTTTACCTCTCATCACTGCCTTTCCTGCCTCCCAGAGAACAGATGCTGATGTTCCAGGCAGGTCATTATGTTCTAAATATAAAGCCCACTCCTTTTTAAAAAATTCTATAAAACCTTCATCTTTAAGCAGTGATGTATTAAACCTCCAGTTTTTGCTTGGTGGGATTGTCTTCTTGTTTACCGGAGTCAAAGAAACAGGAGCATGGTCGCTGATACACGTGGTACTTTGGACTATTCAAGAAGATACTTCCAGCGAGTGAATGGGGACATTACAGTGTGGAAAAGTACGGAGTTGCAAAAGTCTGCGAAAAAAACGCTTCACGTGTGGCACTCAAAATATTTAGATAAGGTTGGTAGGTCTGCATTAAAGGACTCCACCATCTCCCTGCATCACAGAACCTCATTCCCCTGCACATGGATGCTCCTCAACTCCTCATCACGATCTCTTTCTTTTGGCTTAAAGGAGATATATATATATATCTATATATATATATATCTATATATATATAGATATATATCTATATATATATAGATATATCTATATCTATATATATATATACACACATATATATAAATTTCAAGACAAACAAACTGACTTTCGGAATATTTTTATTAATGAAAACAAACATGTTTAAACAGGTTTAATCCCTACAATTGCATTTAAAATGCAGTGTGTGCATCAGTATCCATCTTCTGTACCTGCTTGTCCACGCAGGGTCACGGGTGGACATCAGTAGAAAGATAAACTTAAAAAAGATGCTCTTTGCAGAGCCTGCTTTACATGATCAAATATATACATCCTAACAGTTAATTCTCTCTCATAATTTATTATTAAGCTTGACTTTAAACTGAACAGCATCAAATAGGACTATAGTCAGTGCATGTGAGTGTTTATGTTGAGTAGTGTGAAAAGCCCAGGCTGGAATGACACTATAAAGACAAATATGGCAACTCCCATAATATATTATTTCACCTTTTTGGTGCCTTTTTATTATTTCTGTTCTGACTAAAACAACAGCTCTACCTATAAATATACCATAATTTCTGGACTATAGAGTGCACCTCAATCAGTGGCGGCGCTGGGTTGGGGGGGTGGGGGGGGGGCACTAGGGAGCGCTATAGCTACCCCTGGATTAGTCATAGCACCCCCCAAGTAAATATTAGATTTTTATTATTATTATCATTTTTTTTACAATTTAATTTAACGTGTGGATGTGGTAATATTTAACATATAAAAAAAATCATATGAACTCATACGTGTAGTTACCATGATGAGGGGGTATGGATTTTAAAAAAATTCTTCGTCGTGCCGGCTGCTTGCATGTGCTAAATTAAAATGAGCACTTTCTTTGGTTTCCAATTTTGACTTCCACCCGTTTCACTTTCTGCTAAAGCGCCCCCTAGTGGCAGGTGAAGGAAAATCTTCAGTACCTCATTATAAGCCGCATGGTTCAAAGCGTGGGAAAAAAGTAGCGGCGTATAGTCCGGAAAATACGGTAAGAATAATAATGAAACTCTTCTTCAACTCTGTGAAGCAGCTGCCATTTTGGAAAACCATCAGTATGCTCACTTTTGACACATTGGAAATATAATATTAAATATACCTACTGACCTAGTAGAATTGTTAATGGAATATTAAGTACTGCATCAGTGTCAGAAAGAGCGTATTGACCTTCAGATGAAGAAACCAGTCAAAATCAACAAATGTAAAAATAATAAGAAAACAAGTAGCTGTTAATAACGTGTTTGTACAGTTGAGACAGGAAGCAACAGCATAACGTGCTCAAGGTGGAGAAAGTTTTGCTTCAGAAAATATAAAATAGTGACTAAAATGATCAAGCTTTCTTTACCAGCAGTGATGATGCTCCTTTCTGTGTTGTTTCAGTACCAGCAACCCTCTACCTCTACACCAGACCCAAAGTCCTACAGCTCCTGTTTCCTGTTGCTATGCTATAACAGTCCTGACAGTAGAACAGGCAGACGGCTTCAGTGTCACAAGTCTGTGACTTTATTCTCCACAGCAGCAGCTATCTGCTGCAGTCGGTAACCAAGCTGCATCTTTTGGGCCGTGGTGTCCTCCTCCAGTGCCGTGATGATCTGCAAGGGGGACAATACACACACAAAGTGATAGATAAACATATAAATGTTCATAAACAACATGTAGTGATCACGTTTGGCCTAAAGCTCCAAACTAAAGCATATCTATATCTGGCTCAGAGGTTATGGGTTCACCCTCGGAACTCATAATTGACTTCTGGGATTGACCTCCATATTCTTTTGAACATCCGTAGGACTGTAACAACACACTAATCTAGCTCTAATGCACTGTTGAAGGGAGTTTTTGTTTTAGCCCAAATGTAATCCTGTTCCTTATTTCTGCTTACAACTAAACAGATTCATACAAAAGCCTCGATAACTACCTGACTTTTTGAATTATTGTGGGTAAGGATGTGGTCACCTCCCACTTTGACTCAAACAGTGAGATCTGACGCTGATGTTCACCTCGGATCTCTTTAGAAGTTTTTCTGGGCCCTTTTGTTACCATTCACATCATCTGTCTCTGATTTGTCATCAATGTTCTTCGTGGAGCCATATCCAGAGAGGTTGGCTGCAGTCCCGTGGATCTGAAAGTCCTGCATATTACGTGCAGCTGTAGTCACAGGAATATCTAGCTGCTTGGAGAAGGTCTTATAGCCCTTACCTTTAACATGCTTGTCTAAAATTGTCTTTCTAATCTCTGAGACAACTCTCTGCTTTGCTTCTTCTGGTCCATGTTCAGTGTGATACTCACTATGAGTATCTTGGCACAGACGGCGCCTGTGCTTGGCTTAGCCGCAGTCACCGGCCACTTTTTCAAACTTTTCTCCACTAACCTCACATTTTCCACCTTGCTTCAGTAGTGTCCCTGCTACCATCTCCTATGGTCGCCAGACTCTTTTGTCCTTCCGTTCGTTCATGATCGCCCAAGATGCACCGAGGACGTACCTCCTTGTTTGTTTATCTGAGTGATGCACTGGCCCAGAGCCAAACGACGATCCCAACCAGTGCGCCTCCAGCGATGTTTATCCAATGCCGGGAAAACGTCGGAGGGAAAGAGGTAAACGAGCAGGAATCCAGGTGAGAATAAGACTTCTCTTAAAGTGTGGTTTATCTAGTAAACATCGGCGTGATCTTCTAGCTTCTTGTCCTTTGTTTGGCGACTTGAGCGCCACTTCCACATTCCCGCCAGGCCGCGTTGCGGAGCGGTTTCTCCGTCCATGTTTTTTAAGGTCGGTTTATCCTCGTTCCTCAGTGGTTTCTCCTCCTGTTCCCTCCATAGGTGTTTTTTATAAACACCGTGGATCTAACCCTGCTAATTTACGTCCACTAACTCCAGCTGTTTCTGTAGTTTCTGATTCCTCCACCACACTCAGTATGGCTCTGTTAAATACCCGCTCTGTTAACAACAAGTCCATCCTACTCAATGATTTAATTCTGTCTAAAAACCTGGATTTTCTGTTTCTGACTGAAGTTTGGCAGCAAACATCTGATTATTCTGCTCTAATTGAACTCTGCCCGAGTGGTTATTCTTTTCTTAGCCAGCCCGGGGGTTCTGGTCATGGTGGAGGCCTAGCTGTTGTTTTCAGAGACCATCTTCCATGTAGCTCTTCAACATCTGGTCACTTTGCTTCCTTTGAACTGCAGCTGATTAAATTCGGGCGTAAGGACCCGTTTTACTGTGCTGTGGTCTATCGTCCACCTGGTCCAAACAGTTCTCTCCTTCAGGAGTTTAGTGACTTTCTATCCTCCACTGTGAAGCTGTCCAGACTGGTGATTGTTGGTGACTTTAACATCCACGTTGATGATCCCTCTGACCACTTTGCGATGAATTTCTCCAGCCTTATGGACTCCTTCAGCTTTACCCAGTATGTTTCTGGCCCCACACACACCAGGGGGCACACTCTAGACCTTGGTTTTACCCTGAATCTAAATGCTGACAGTGTTTGTCCTGAGGACGTTTATATTTTCAGATCACCATTGCATTTTCTTCAACTTGTCAGTTTCTGCGTCCCCACCTCCTGCTCGCCGTATGGTTAGTTCTCGTTTTCTTAATGAGAGCACAGCTAGCAATTTTTCTGCTGCTTTTGATCCACCCTGTTCTTCTGATAACGACCCAGATTCCTTAACTTCTCAGTTTAACGAGCACTGCCTCTCCATTCTGGACAACATCTGTCCTGTCAGAACCAGATAAGTTCCTGCAGTGAACCCTACTCCCTGGTTTAATGACAGCCGTCGCAGCCTAAAGCGCCAATGCAGAACAACTGAGCGCTTGTGGAAGAAAACCCATCTCCACATCCATCTGCTGCATCTAAAGGAGCTTCTGACATCCTTTAACTCTGCAGTCAGAGACGCTAGGGTTTCCTATTTCTCCAACCTGGTGTCCCAGAGCAAAGGGAACCCCAAGGTGCTGTTTAACACCATCAGCAGCATTGTCTCTCCTGCCTCTCCTACAGCCTCCATCCACTCTGTTACAGACTGTGAGAACTTTGTCTTTCTTTGTGGACAAAGTCAATAAGGTTAGATCTAGCATCTCTCCTTCAGCCTTATCGCCGCCTCTCCTGACTCCAACCAGGCCCATCGTCCTAGATAGCTTTGCTCCTGTTTCTTTGCCTGAGTTAACCAAACTAGTTAACTCTATGAAGATCTCTGCATGCCCCCTCCACATCTTACCCTCATCTTTGTTTAAAAGTGCTTTTCAGTCCATCGGTCCCAGCGTGCTCTCTATAATTAATGCTTCTCTGGTTCCTGGTCAGGTCCCTGCTTTCTTTAAGAATGCTGTAATCCACCCGCTTCTTAAAAAACCGAGTCTCGACCCCTCTCTCCATAGCAGCTTCAGACCCATCTCTAAACTTCCGTTCATCTCCAAGATCTTGGAAAAGGTTGTGGCTAAACAACTCACAGCTGCTCTTGATGAACATAACATCTATGATTGCTTCCAGTCAGGTTGTCGTAGAGCTCATTCTACTGAAACAGCTCTTCTTAGGGTCTCTAATGACCTTCTGACTCACAGTGATGCAGGGGACTGTTCTGTTCTGGTCCTGCTGGACCTGACTGCAGCCTTTGACACTGTTGACCATCACCTGCTACTGGAGAGACTAGGTAGTCCTATCAGGATCTGCTCTGGAGTGGTTCTCCTCTTATCTTTCTGAGCGCTCCTTTTCTGTGGCCGTCTCCCAAGTTTAGGTCCTCCACCACCTCTCTTACCCATGGTGTCCCACAAGGTTCTGTGCTGGGGCCTCTGCTCTTCCTTCTCTATCTGCTTCCTCTTCAGCACATCCTGAGCTCCTTTAAAGGAATCTCCTACCATCATTATGCAGATGACATCCAACTGTACATCTCCTTTAAGCCCCATGAGATGTCTAAGCTGCAGCTGTTACACACCTGCTTAGACTATCAAAACCTGGATGGCTAGGAGCTTTCTACAGCTGAATGAAGATAAGACTGAGATCATCATTTGTGCCCCAGACAAGCTGGTTCCCAAAGTCAGAGACTCTCTTGGTCAGCTTGCTTCTCACACCAAACCTTCCGTCAGGAATCTTGTGGGCCATTCCCATCTGTACCGGTTCGGCCCGGGCCGGGTAGCGTAGGTTGTTTACATATCTGGGTGGCCTGGTATTTTTCCGGGCCAACCAAGGCTCATTCTCAGCCCTCTTCTCGAGGGGGTCTGCTTCAGGCCGACCAGGGCCAACACACCCACTGCTGACAGCAAATTCACACCTTCCATTAGAGCAAACCTCTGATTGGTGGGTAGAATCAGCCCACATGGGCTTAAGGCAAGGATGTGTGGAATCAACCGGGCCAGGCTGGGGCCAACTGGGGCTACCCGGCCCGCGCCGACCCGGTACAGATGGGAATGGCCCATTGGCGTGACCTTTGACCCAGCTCTCACCCTGGATTCTCATGTCAGTTCTCTTGTTCGCTCTTCCTTCTTCCATCTCAGGAACATTGCTAAGCTGAGTCCCATTCTGTCCCGCTCTGAACTTGAGACAGTTCTCCACACCTTCATCTCCTCACTCTTAGACTACTGTAACTCTCTTTTCACGTGTCTGAGCAGAACCTCCCTGAACCGTCTACAGGTGGTTCAGAATGCCTGTGCTCGGCTTCTGACCAAGTCCTCCAAACACACCCAAATCGCCCCGCTTCTCCTCCAGCTTCACTGACTGCCAGTCAACGTCAGGGTTCATTTCAAGATCCTGGTTCTGGTCTATAGGGCCTTACATGGACAAGCACCATCTTACATTGATGATCTTCTTAGTCCCTACACCCCCAGCAGGTCCCTGAGGTCCAGTGATCAAAGCCTACTGGTTGTGCAGCACCAGGCTAAAGACCAAAGGTGACAGATCATCTGCTGCTGTGGCCCCCAGACTCTGGACCTGTCTCCCCCTGAGCCTGAGATCAGTGGACTCAGTGGTCTCCTTTAAAAAGCAGCTGAAGACTCACTTGTTCAAGCTGGCTTTTGTATGACCTTCTTCACCTCTCTCTCTTTATTCTGCTCTCCCCACCTATTCCACCTTCCTCAGGATCCACGATTTCCCTCTTTCCTATTCTCTCTCTCTCTCTCTTTCTTAACATTTTTTTAAATAACAATTATCTATTTTTTGCTCATTTTAAATATATTTTCAATCATTTTCTAAATTCTTTTTTATATTTTTTACATTTTTTGTTTTTGTGAAGCGTCTCGTGATTTTTATCTTGAGGCGCTATAGAAATGATATTTTCTTCTTCTTCTTCTTTGTCACTACAACACAATGACCACCTGGAGCCCTATATGCAGACCCTAGTTAAAATACCTGGTCATAGTATTTGTTGATGTACTTGTACAGCTCATGCAGTGCAACCAGGTAGTTCAGTTCTCCAGAGTAGTTCTGAAACACAAAGCATTCAGGTGAGTTATGAAGCTAGTTGTCTGTAATCTGTGAGATGCGGTCGGACTCACCCTGGACAGTTCAGCCAGGGCTGAGTTCATCTCCTGGTCACTGGCTGATATCGTCTGTCTGATGTCAGCGTAGTATCTACACAAAGGTGTTTAACACTTACAACTCATGCAGACTACCAGGATGATACGTTTAAATAAGAGATTGTTCCGTTTTAGAGTTGGAAAGGAAAAATTAAAAAACATTTAAAAAATGCTGCTAGCACTTCTTTTGGATAAGGACTTGTTCTGAGGATTATGCTGAAGCTAAGCTGACCTTTCCACCATCTGTTTGTAGCGAGGAATGTCTCTGGCATACAGCAGCTTGTTGATGGGAGAATCCTGTTCCACAAACAAAGAAGATCCAATAATACCAAACAAGGACAACCCCCTCTTCATTTACACATATGTGTGTAAAACAAGACATCTGTCTCACACTTATTTATTCCTGATTTCTAGTTTAGAACCGACACCCACCCGCCCAAGCTTGTGCTCTGCAGTGGTGCAGGAGTCCATAAAGGTCTGGGTGATGACAGACAGGACAGCATCTACGTGATCTGACACCTGGACATCAAAAATAAACTGAGGGTTCTTGAGGATGTTGATCCAAAAACGTAGAGGGAGGCTGGAGTAAAAGAAAAAAGATTGAGTTCAGCTCATCTTTCAGTTGACTGCCAGACTCTCTGATTCCCAGGCTGATGTTACCTGTTGGTCTTCCAGATGTGGATGGTCTCAGAGTCAGTGATGCAGTGTTGTCCTGCTTGGTCGTCCAGCAGATCAAAGAAATATTTAACAGATAGGGGAACAGGACGGCTCGTGCTGAGGATTACGGTGAACAAATCATCTACAAACTTCTGTAGTGTCCCCTGAGTAACATGAAAGATAAAAGACCAAATATTATCACTGAAGGTGTCAGTCCTTGGTCATACTGTGGAGGTGTAAGGACAGAAGGTAGTTGTTCTGCAATACCTTTAACGAAACGAAAATAGTCATAATTATTTAGATGATCCATCCATCCTTTCTCTTCTGAGAGCCCAGCCAATTATTTAGATGAGTTGGTCCGTTAAGACGCAGCGAGGCTTCTGGTTGTTATGAATTCCAACACCAAGCAAAAAATTTCAACTCTCCTGTTTCAGATTCCATACATTTTTTATCCATTTCTCCTTCTATTATTTTTCAGCAGATTTGGTATCACAGCATTCAGCTCAACCCAGGTTCAGCTCACTATTTTTAGTATTGATACCTTTAATATTTTTGGAGAATGTCAGCATTTTCTGTAGCTTTTTGGTCCGTTGGAGCACATGGAAACTTCTCCAAATCCTACACTTTCAGCAGTTTGAGCTTTAACCTCTTTAGCTTACTTTAACCTAGAGACTACATTCAAAGTTTAAAGCCATCACATGATATTCAGCTATTGCTGTAACATTCAGCTTTACGATATATTTGACCGGTTTTCTAAAATCACAGGTACGTTTTAAGTACAACTATTGGATCTTTCAGAAAATTTCATGAGTGTTATAATGACAAGGTAAAGGATAGATGACCTAACTTTTATCTATTTCAGGCTGAATCCTGGGAGAACTATAGGCCCTATCAAAATGAGAAGCACAATGGCTAAAACTTGACAAATATGTTTTGAGCCATAATTCATGAATGTACAAAAAAAATTGTGGTAGAAGTGTTCATTTGTTTACGAAAACTCAAGTTAACCTTTGTTCCTAGCAATGGCCGCTAGTGATTTTTATTTATTTTAATTTTTTTGGTGGGGCACAATGTAACAGGTGTTGTACCGAAAAGAGCATGCCAGTCAAGATTTGCATGACCTGTTATGGGAAGGTGCATATGAACATGGGGGGTTTTGGGGGGAGGACATGCCCCCCTCACTTTTTCCAAAGTCAGTTTTAGTCCCCTGCACTTTTTACCATCCAAAAACTATACGCTATATTAAATAGACACTGGTTAAGCACTAGGATCAAGCAGAAAACAACCGCAGAAACATTTTACTGCCACTTGTGTACTTGACAGTTCTAAATTCATGACATTGAATAAAAGTTTTATACATATTTTTTGTACACTTAGTGTAAAGATTTTATTCATAATTTCATCATATTTCTGGTTCTTCATAATAACAAAACTCGATGAGGTGTACTCAGCTGCTCTATAACAGCAAAGGACTGTTTCTCTAAGTCTGGTCTGGACATGAGACCAGCTCAGTGGCCTAGTGGTAGAGTGTCCTCCCTGAGACTGGGTTCGATTCCTGGTCGGGTCATACCAAAGACTTTGAAAAAATGGGACCCAATGCCTCCCTGCTTGACACTCAGCATTAAGGGGTTGGATTGGGGGGTTAAACCACCAAATGGTTCCCAAGCGCGGCTGTGTCTGCAGCTCACCGCTCCCCCAGGGGATGGGTCAAATGCGGAGAACAAATTTCGCACACACAGTGTGTGTGACAACTAATGGGACTTTAACTTTAACTTAACTCTTGATATTTGATGAAGGCGATAAAATACCGATTTAGTTATAGCCTTAATATGTCCAGAGAAGCACAGGTTGGAGTCGATAATAACACCAATATTTCTAATCTAGGTTTTTGTCTTTATTCCCCTCGAGTCCAGCTGAGCAATAACATCCATTCTAACCCTCTTGTTGCCAAAGACAATAACTTCAGTCTTGTTATTGTTTAGCTGAAGGAAGTTTGACTGCATCCAGTCATTTACTTGTTCTAGACACTGACAGAGTAAGTCCAGTGGCCGACAGTCACTAGGTGATAAGGCTAGGTAGATCTGGGTGTCATCTGCATAGCTGTGATAGGCTATGTTGTTATTAAGTCTGACCTGACTCAAGGGGAGCATATAGAGTGGTCCTAGAATTGATGATCTGCTTTGATAGGTAATCCCTAATAGAGAAAACATAGCCCCGTCTTTGAGATAGGATTGGAACCAGCCAAGAACTATGCCTGATAGTCCCACCCAGTTTGTGAGTCTGTCCAGAAGGATGTTATGGTCCACAGTATCGAAAGCTGCACTGAGGTCAAGCAACATCAGGACAGATACTCTACCTATGTCAATGCTGAGGCGAATGTCGTTTAATACCTTGATCAAGAAAGACTGAGGAGACTTAGGGCATCAACGAATGGAACACGGTCAGAAAAACAGGACCCAATCCAGGAAGGATCTGGTTGGGAGATTGTAAAATGTTACGTGCTCTGCCCCTTTCCGGCCACAAGATGGCCTCAGTGGCTCTTGCCTCGTCTGTCTCCCGCTCAGCTGTGTGTAATGGGCAATCATGGATCAGCTATTAAAAGCTGCTCTCCTACCCTCAGTCTTTGAGAAGGTACGGGAAGTGCGGGTACGGAAGTTTTCTCTCGTTTCTCCTTGTAGTGCTCATTGAGTTAGCTTCATTCGTTAGTAAACTTAGATTCGGATTGACTTTTGGACAGACCTTATAGACCGCCCCCGACTTGACTTTGTCTTTGCCTGAGCGTCACTGCTTTTCAGGACGGCTCCCGTTTTGTTTAGGATTATCGTAAGAGTATTTCAGTTAACTAGTTTCCCTCTTCCCATGCCCTTTTGGCTTGGCGCTTTTTGTTAGTCCGTTTTTCCTTCTGTATATACCAGCTGTCATGACCTCTGTATTCCTGAGCTCCGTTCTACATAATAAGCCGTGTCTGGCTTGTTTACAAATGAAAAGCCACCCCTTCCTCCTTCTCCACCTTTGCTCCTCGGCTCAGACGATAAGATGGGGAGACGGTGCTGGGAGTTCCCCCTGTCTCACGCAACGTTAGGAGAGGAACAAAAGGCTTACGAAACATTACAGGAAAGTTTTCAGGACTTAGAAAATGCCACAGAGGGAGTAACACCTACGACCTCAGGGTATTTCAGAGAAAATTACATTTTGATGCAGTTCTGGAAAAATTCCGTTGCTAAAGGAGCAGCCTGGGGCACAGTTAACCAGGTAGTAATCCCTTTAAAGTACCGGCCACATATATTAGGCCTGGCTCATGAGAGTCAGTGGGCGGGTCATCCAGGAGTCCGCAAAACGTATCTCCTCCTCCTGGAAAATTTATTTTGGCCAGGAATGAAAGAGAGTGTTAGAAAATATTGCAGAGACTGTCATGTGTGCCAGATTGCTGGGAAACCAAACCAACCTCCAAAACCAGCCCCGCTCAGTCCAATTCCAGACACCAGGCCCAGATAGGTTTTCAGTTGTATTTTTCAAAACATTTGCAGACAAACTGGCTCCATTCCTTTTATCAGTCTATGACAAATCATCTGAACGTGGTCTATTGACCCCTGCACTAACTCAAGCACTTATTACGGTTCTTCTGAAGGACAAAGACCCTACTCTTGTACTTCATATAGGCTTTTTCACTTATTAATGTAGACATTCAATTTTTAGCTAAAAATTCCACAGGAAGAAGATATCACAAAATATAAAAAGAACATGACAATTAAACTAAATGATCTACTGTAAACATCATACTGACTATAAGGCTCAAGTGCGGTGTATAATCTGCATGTTGTCCCTGAGCTCCTGGTTGCAGGTGGGTGTGTCTGGAAGCTCCCAGCTGCTGCTGGTTTGTAATCAGCCTGGCCAGGGGTTTTAAGCCGCAGTGAGACACTCAGGGTGTTTCTCAATGTCAAGGCACCTGGCCTTGCGAGGCAATATCTTGCAAGGCCAGGCGTCCTGCTTACGCGCCTGTTTGCGCACCTCAGGTCTCCGCACCGGAGCAGAGCCGTTGTAGAGGGGGTACCAGTAAAAATTGAGTTCAGAAGCGAGCGGCTGTGGAAGGCGGGGGTGGAGGTAGTGGAATTTTGGGGTGACTGTGTACGACTGTATATGTCAGGTGGGGCCTTTGACTCCTCCCCTCTCCTGGGATTTCTTGTGCTGCTACACATCTTCGCCTCCCCTCCCCCGTCACACCTGGTGTGGAGTGCAGTGCCTTCGTCTGCCTGAGTGTTCATGGCTCCCGGGTCAGGGGGTTTAAGATTTTTAGCATCTGCCTGATTAATCTCGGTGGCTGCCTGGTGGGATCTGGGTCCCTTGGCTCTGTTGGGTCCCCGGCGGGGCTGGTCGCCCCTGGGTCCCGGGTCGTGGTGGGAGGCTGCGGGCGGGCCTGTAGGCTTGTTGCTGATGTCCATCGCAGGAAAACTGCAGTCGTTCAACATGCTCAAAACTCTGTTTCAGTTGCCACAAAGCCAGATTTGGAAATATCTACAGCTTAGCCACCTGACGCTTCAAACATTTGGCTGTGCCACCCCACCCCCCGCAAATAATCTTACTTTAATCAAAAAGAGTTTCGTGAGGCTGGGAAGCTCCTAAATACTACTGTTAGCTCCTTGAAGACATGGACAGGGGCTTTCCCCGCCTGGCAAAAGGATCTTGCTGTCCAATTCACTGACCACAAATGGGCCACAATTCTTCTAAATACCAGAAAGGTGTCCAGGGTACAAGACTAACCCAGTTCAACCTATTACATCAAATATACTGGACACCACTTAGACTATACAGGGCAAAACTTGTTCAGTCCCCGGAGTGCTGGAGATGTCAAGGTGAGGAGGGAACACTGACGCATATGGTCCTGAGCTGCCCTAAAATCTGCGGATTTGGGAGAACATCCAGAAATTTGTCAATTAGGATGTGCAGCTGGAAATTCCATCGTCAGCTAGACCGGGGGTCGGGAACCCGTGGCTCTTTCACCCATCTGATGCAGCTCCCTGTATTTGTAAAACAATGAATGAATATTTAATAAAAATGTTTATTTTACTGCAATCATTTTTATCTGTATGCCAATTTTAAATGTAAAAATGGTCACTGTTTAAATCTGAAACAAAAATGATAAAGACGTGAAATGACAAGTCACCTGCTTGTACGTAGAGTCGAAGAGCCTTGAGATGACTCGTCGTGATTTGGCGCTGTGTAAATAAACTTCAAAACCTGAATTGAAATGTCTCTATAGATGCTTTTTGAGCTGAAGAGGATTTGCGATTCTGGACTTGTGCTCTCATTTTTGTTTTTCTTAGTAATAAACGGGGCTAAAAACGCTATTTTCGAATCCGCTTTGCCTTAGGCCCTGGATCACTCATATGTTGTACTGCAATGTAAATGAAAACAAATGATGGATGTTTCGACCACACCAGTCACATACTTTGAGATTTATCAGCTTGTAAAAGTTGACTACAAGATGACTACAAACTAGAAATTGGTACGTCACCACAGAGTCTCCTCCCCCCAGCGTAGCCGCTACTTACCACATGTCCAGATTTCTGGTGGTTCTTTCATCTTGAAGGAAGGATTTGAAGTTCGCTGAACTTACAGCCATTTTCCCTCCGTTTTTCTCCGTGTTTGGTTTGATGACGTACATGACGTCCTGGACTTATTTTCACACAAAACCTTTAAAGGCGTTTTCCCCGGTTCAAAAATAAGCACTTTCTTAGTATAAAAATGTGTCTTTAAAATTCACGGACATCATAAGTGAAATCCACGGCACATAAAAAGCTGAATAAGAAAATGGCGTTTTTAGCCCTCGCCTCCAATAACTTCCTGAGGCTGAACACACCCACCCCACACTGCCCCAGCAACCCGAACACGGTGCGCCGCTCGCTCACATACCGTTGGCAGTGCAGCAGGACATGGGACACACCTGTAGCCTGTAATACACAAACACTTTATATCTGAACACTAATTAGACTGGATTATGTTGCCAACCCGTACATAATAAAATAGATATGCCACCATTACATTGTTACTAGTAGATATTTAATGGTATTATAATTTCCAGTAGCTTACTACTGAACATGTTACTGAAATAATGAAGTTCTGCAGATCATAAGTGAATATATTTAGATATGTTTAGGGTTAGATGAGTCATATTAAACCTAAAATTTCAATGAAATGTAAATCAAATTTTGTTCCATAAAATATTTATTGCCTGTGAATATCAGCTGGGAAAGAGGGGACTAGAAAACATCAATTTAATACATATCTGGTCCTTTTACCATTTGGTTGTTTTATTCTTCTATAATTTTAGCGGCAGATCAGTCTTGTTTCACTTGAAATGTCGTCAAATAGAACACTCGATTAATCAATGAACGATTCGATAGAGTAGTCCATCCATCCATCCATTTTCTGAACCTGCTTGTCCACGTAGGGTTGGGTGGGTGGGTGGGTGGGTGGGTGGGGGGGGGGCTATCTCCAGTGGTCAATGGGCAATCAGGCGGGGTACACCCTGGACAGAGAGCCAGTCCATCACAGGGCAACACAGACACAGACACACACACACACACACACACACACACACACACACACACACCCAGGGGCCTGGAACACCAAGGCCCCAGCTGAGGAGACAGTGCAGCTGCCAGCCACCGACCACTCAACCCCAGGCTGTCCGGATGACTGCTTTTGTCAAGCCGCCACTCCGGGTCAGCCCCAATAATTTTTCCTCTGAGATGATTTAAGAAGTTTCCACCGTTACTTTAGCAGTAATAATAAATAATAAGAAGCTTGGTGAGATGCTAAAAACTGTCTTTTTTGGTTTTGTTTGTGCTGGAAACTTTTTTCTGCAAAAAAAAATTTGAACACATAAAGTAAATGGCCCATTTTTGATATAGCGCCTTCTAGAGTTCTAGAACCCCCCAAGGCGCTTTACAACACAATCAGTCATTCACCCATTCACAAACACATTCACATGTTGGTGGTGATGAGCTACAATGTAGCCACAGCTGCGCTTAAGCGCACTGACAGAGGCAAGTCTGACGTACACTGGAGCCATCGGTCCCTCCAACCACCACCAGCAGGCAAGGGGGGTTAAGTGTCTTGCCCAAGGACACACCGACAGCAACAAACCTGCAACCTTCCGATTATGGGGCAAGCACTTAGCTCCTGTGCCACCGTTGCCCAAACAACTGAGTTACTTGGAAAATGTAAGTGCAGCTTTGACCAGCCATGAAAATTGTTCAACACACCAATATAATTTGCTTTAATGAAATGTGTTCATATTGTTTAAATTAATTACTATAGTTGTTTAAATAAATGTACAGCAATTTAGAAACAAGGTATTTTTGTGTTTGTTGGGATGGGGGTGGAGGGGCACCACTGCCTGAGTTTGCCTAGGGCGCCACATGGTCTAGGACCGCCCCTGGCAACAGTCAACCAGCATCCACTCTGCTCAAATTAGGTCACAGGGAGTCCACAAAAAGAACGTAATGTAACATTATTATTTAATATAGGCTGAAATAAGATCTTTTTGGATTCCCCCTGATTGTTTAAGCTGAGGGCTTCAAGGGGAGCCCATCACTCTTTCTGTGGAGCCAGCCTCCCCTTACCTCCCCCATAATTCGAACGCTTATTAGAGCATTAATGCTTCTCTGGTTTCTGGTCAGGTCCCTGCTTTACTGTAAGAACTCTGTAATCCACCTGAGTCTTGACCCCTCTCTCCATAGCAGCTTCAGACCCATCTCTAAACTTCCGTTCATCTCCAAGATCTTGGAAAAGGTTGTGGCTAAACAACTCACAGCTGCTCTTGATGAACATAACATCTATGATAGCTTCCAGTCAGGTTTTCGTAGAGCTCATTCTACTGAAACAGCTCTTCTTAGGGTCTCTAATGACCTTCTGACTCACAGTGATGCAGGGGACTGTTCTGTTCTGGTCCTGCTGGACCTGACTGCAGCCTTTGACACTGTTGACCATCACCTGCTACTGGAGAGACTGAGAGACTGGGTAGGCCTATCAGGATCTGCTCTGGAGTGGTTCTCCTCCTATCTCTCTGAGCGCTCCTTTTCTGTGGTCATCTCAAAGTTTAGGTCCTCCACCACCTCCCTTACCATTACGTGCTGGACCTAGGTGTTAGCCGTCTTCACTCAGATGCGGTACCAAGTCTATTGTCCTGGAATTACTTTAACCCAGGAGTTCAGTACCACAAACAGCAGTTTGTGCAGCACAGGAATCGGAGAGCCAGGAGCTCGAAAAGGCAAAGAAGGTCACAAGGCTGGACCATGATGCTACGTTAGCCCCGGTTAGCGCCGCAAGTAAGTTGTGCCAAGCCAACTCTGCTAAAAAGTAAGCTCTTGTACAAGTTCATGACAAGTAAATGGTGCTGAACTCATAGTTAGCTTTGAGCTCCCAACCACGCCAAATGAAATTAACAGTCTATTGTTCGAACAATACAATTTTTGATACTGAATTGATAGTGTAAGTAAATTATATTATTAGAACAATAAGATTATCATGTAACATGTAACATTGATATCGCTGTAATTTATTTATTTTTCATGGCTGGCAGCTCTGCATTCCAGTTTCACATTACTGTGTCTTCTGGGGTCTTCAGTGTCAGTTTACAATTTTATGTTGGGCAAAGACAGATGCGGGGAGAGGGCATCCATCCCTTTTTGGATGGAGCAGCTCTTCTTTCTAGGAACATGGCCAGTTTTATTAGTCCTTCATGACAACCCAGGGTCCAGACCAGGAAGCAGAGTCGTAGTTTAACCCACCCCTCTGCAGCTTCTGTACTGTTACCCACCCACTACCCCATACAGACAGTGTCCTGCCCATGGCCAAAACCACACAGATTAAATATCAGGCTTAATAAAGCAAATTATGGAAATCTCATAAATATTAGAACAAATTCAACTGAGCAGGAAACTAGAAAAATTAAATGTGGGTTGTTGAACATTAGATCCATTTTTTCTAAGACTTTGTTAATTAATGACTTGATTTGTGATAATCAGATCTCTTTGCTCTCTCTCACAGAATCCTGGCTGCAGCAAGAGGACTATGTTAGCTTAAATGAGTCGACTCCTTCAAATTATTTAAATCATCATATTGCTCGAAGTGCAGGGCGAGGAGGAGGAGTAGCAACCGTTTTTCATTCAGACTTATTAATCAGTCCCTTACAGATTAATAGTTACAGTTCGTTTGAACATCTTATTCTTAGTTTTCCTAATCCAGATTGCAAAACTGTAAAACCACTCTTGTTTGTAGTTTTATATCGTCCACCAGGCCCTTACTCTGAGTTTTTGGATGAGATCTCTGATTTTTTATCTGATTTGGTGCTAAATACTGATAAGGTCATTATAGTGGGGGATGTTAACATTCATGTGGACATTGAAAATGATAGCCTCAATGTAGCCTTTAGTAATATCTTGGACTCAATTGGTTTTACTCAAAGAATACATAGCTCCACCCACTCCTGCCATCATACATTGGACCTTGTGCTGACTTATGGCATAGAGTGTGAGGAAATAACGATCTTTCCACATAATCCAGTCCTCTCGGACCACTTTCTGATAACCTTTGAGTTTTTTATAACTGAGTTCTCGAGACATGAAAGTAAATTTCACTATAGTCGGTCTCTATCTGACAACGCAGTTGCATCTTTTAAATAAACTGTTCCATCTTTACTGTCCTCAGCATCTCAGAGGAACGTAGCAGAGGGCAATATTTTCAGCTGTAGCCCCTCACAAATTGATGCCTTAGTTCATCGTGTGAATTCCTCTTTACGTGTGGCATTAGATGATGTTACCCCTTTAAAAAAGAAGGTAATTAGGGACAGGAAGTTGGCTCCCTGGTTTAACTCTCATTTACGAGCCTTAAAACAAAACTCTAGGAAATTGGAGAGAACCTGGCGCTCTACGCACCATGAGGAGGCCTACTTATCCTGGAAAAATAGTCTTGTACTTTATAAAAATAAGCTTTGACAAACTAGAACTGCTTATTTCTCAGCATTAATTGAGGAGAATAAGCATAATCCTAAATTTCTTTTCAGTACAGTTGCTAAACTTACACAGAATCATAGCTCTGAGCCATCTATTCCCTTAGCCCTCAGCAGCAATGACTTCATGGGATTTTTTACAAGTAAAATTAATTCTATTAGAAACAAAATATTTAGCATCCTCCCTAATGCGATTTCTTCTTCCTCAGTGAGTGAGGCAGCTTCAGAGGTGACTGTAGAACCTCATCTGTGCTTGAACCGTTTTGATCCAGTTGAGCTTTCAGAGTTATCAAAAATATTAGCTTCATCTAAACCTTCAACTTGCATTTTGGATCCAATCCCAACCAAAGTATTTAAAGAAGCATTTCCTTTGGTTACTGCCCCCATTCTAAATATAATCCATCTATCCTTAGTAAATGGGTATGTACCACAAGATTTTAAGGTTGCTGTAATCAAACCTTCACTTAAGAAGCCTTCTCTGAATCCAGATGACCCAATGAATTATAGACCAATATCTAACCTTCCATTTTTATCCAAAGTCCTGGAGAAAATAGTGGCCATCCAAGTATGTGAGCATTTAAACACTAATGCTCTGTTTGAGGAATTTCAGTCTGGTTTTAGAGAGTATCACAGCACTGAAACTGCATTAGTGAGAGTTACAAATGATATTCTCATGGCCTCAGAAAATAATCTTGTGTCTGTTCTAGTCTTGTTAGATCTCAGTGCCGCCTTTGACACAGTTGATCACAATGTTCTTTTAGAAAGACTTGAACATGTTGTAGGGATCAAAGGAACAGCGTTAGGCTGGTTTAAATCCTACCTGTCTGACAGATTTCACTTTGTAAATGTACATGACAAATCTTCTTCATACTCCAGGGTTACTTGCGGAGTACCACAGGGTTCAGTGCTTGGACCAATTCTTTTTACTATATATATGCTCCCATTTGGTAAAATCATTAGACAGCATGGGATAAACTTCCACTGTTATGCTGATGATACTCAGTTATATTTATCCATTAACCCTGATAAACCTAATCGGTTGGGTAGATTACAGACTTGTCTTGAGGACATAAAACATTGGATGACTCTAAACTTTTTGCTTTTAAATCAAGACAAGACAGAAGTTGTCATCTTTGGACCAGAAATCCAGAAAAGGAAATTGCTTAGCCAATCACCTGACCTGAATGGCATTACATTAATCTCCGAGAACACAGTAAGGAACCTTGTGCCCTTTTCAGACAGACATTCTGGAACATTTGCGGACAATTACACACCGGAACTGTGTTTTCAGACACACCACTTTTGTACCGGAACTTGTCCTTTCGGCTGCGTTCACACAGCAGGGAAAAGTTCCAGATGTCTGACGGCGTCGGCGGCGGGAGGGGGGGGGGGGGTTGGGAATCGGACTTATGTTAAGTAGAAGAAGAAAATATCATTTCTATAGCGCCTCTCAAGATAAAAATCACGAGGCGCTTAAGCATAATTCTGCGCACACGAAGACGCATAAGAGACCTGGATGATGAAGCTCAATGGTTAAAGGAATCACTGAAGCGGTGTGAAGCGCTCCGTCGCGCGTCTAGGCGGTACCGTAGGAGGCGAGCTGCCGTTGTTCGCTGCATGCTACAGGAGCGGGCTATCTAGGTGCGCACAGCGTCCCCCGGTCCCCTCCTTCTCCACCTCCTCCCTGTCCGGAACTCTACCTCACCAGTCTGAAGCAGCCACCCTGTCCGTAACATGTCCGGACCTGTTACTAGGGGCTTCGTCCGGTAAAATTCCGGAACACGTTATCCGGATGTTTGTATTTAGACACAAAGGTCTTACGGACAGAGTCCGGAACATTCCCGTTTTTCATGGCCTGTCTGAAGGGGGCTTCTGTGTTATCTTTGACCAGGACATGTCATTCAAATCCCAGGTTAAACAGGTTTGTAGGATTTCCTTTTTCCACCTTCGGAATATTGCTAAGATTAGAAGCATCCTTTCCAGGAGTGATGCTGAAAAACTAGTTCATGCATTTGTTACATCAAGACTGGATTACTGTAATTCATTACTCTCAGGAAGTCCACATAATGTAGTTAAAAGTCTTCAGCTTGTCCAAAATGCTGCAGCTAGAGTTCTGATGAGAATTAAAAAGAGAGATCATATCTCTCCTGTCTTAGCTTCCCTACATTGGCTACCTGTTAAATTCAGAATAGATTTTAAGATCCTTCTTCTCACATATAAAGCTCTTAATAATCAAGCTCCATCATACATCAGTGATCTGATTGTTCCATAAGTTCCTAACCGAGCACTTCGCTCTCAGACTGCAGGTTTACTGGTGGTTCCCAGAATATCTAAAATTAGGATGGGAGGCAGATCTTTTAGTTATCAGGCTCCTCTCCTGTGGAACCAGCTCCCAGCTTTAGTCCGTGAGGCAGAGACTTTGTCTACTTTTAAGAATAGGCTTCAAACATTTTTATTTGATAGGGCCTATGGTTAAAATCTGATGTTAGCCTAAATCTGGACAAGTGGGGGAGTACAGGGAGGTGGAGTGTACAGTCGGTAAAGACGGCTCTCCCTTGCCCTGCCTCCAACATGCCTCCATCTAAATAGGATAGATTATCCAGAGTGTTCTCTGTAGTTATGCTGCTATAGGCTTAGACTGCTGGAGGATACACTGACCACTTTTCACACTCTACTACTTTCTTCTACAATCTGCTCTTTAACTGCATTATTTTCTGCTATTTCAGCTGTTAACTTGATTTTCTCTCTAAGTGTTTTTCTCCCCAGAAGAAGCTACAATGATGTTCTGCTGAGCTGTGGTGGCCTCATGGAGGGGGCCATCGTCTAGCACACTGCTGCTAACCATTTAAACATTCTCTCTCTCCTGATAATAACTTTTTGCTTTCCTTGACGTTGGACGTGCTACTACTAGTTTATTCGTTTAATTATAGATTCACTAGGATAAATACAATAAAATTTATCTCCCACCGAATAGAATATTTACTAAGACATCACAATGTAACTATAGATACGTTACTTGTGTGTGTGTGTGTGTGCGTGTGTGCCTGCTCTGTCTTCTCCATCCCCAGTGAGTCGTGGTGGATGGCTGCTTATACTGACCCAGGATTCTCTGGAGGTTTCTTCCTGTTAAAGGGGAGTTTTCCTCTCCAATGTCACTACATGCTTGCTTAGTATGAGGATTGCTGTATAGTCACTGACACTAGTCAGTGACTCGATGCAATTTGCTGGGTTCCTTATATAGGAAACATTATTTCTGATTGGCTTAATGAACTGACCTGAATTGGAATGTTTATTATGCGAAGTGCCTTGAGTCGACTCTTGTCGTGATTTGGCGCTATATACATAAAATTGAATTGAAAGGTAAAAGGCTTGTTGTGTAGAAACAATCTGTGCTGACTGAAATCCGAACTAGTTAGGAACGGGGAAGCCTGAACATTATGGGTCAGCAACAAACCATGGATTTCCTAAAGCTTGTTTGACATGCTCCTGAAGTTGGGCTGAGGTTAGTGTGTACCTTCATAGACAGCAGGCGGGTGAGGTAGATCTCAGGAATTGCCTTGGCCCGCTCCCTTTCCCTCAGGCTGCCTCTACGATGTTTGGGCAGCTCGGGCTCCTCGCTGGCCTTCACCAGATGCCACAGCTTCACTCCACCTTCATCTGCATCCTCCAGCATTGGAGTCTCTGTACACACAGTGTGCTTACTGGAATTACTCAGGTTCAATGTCCAGCAGCACATCCCACTTTAAAGGGGAACTAGGCAGTTTTGGCTTGCTTTTAGAGCCCCCTAGAGCCCATTTGTAGAACCGAAAGCAAAACTTGTCTCATTGCTGTGCGTTCGTCTTTCTCCCGGCCTTCTTTAGTGTCTACAGAAGTAATTCATCACAAAATTAAACAAATCAGCTGTGTTCATGATCTAAAACATGCAGGAAACATGCTGGAAGCAGACAGGAGCGACAGGTATGTCAGCTCCAGTTTTTCCAATAGACCGGACCGGCAACTCTGAAGTTGCAAATGCTGTATTCTGGCCACAGGGGGCGATACGGGGCTGGGTGGCCTTTCATTAACTCTGTAAAAGGTCATTTTAGCACATACTGGCTCCAAAAATGATTTAAAAATATGAAAAAAGTATCCCTTTAACACTGTGGAACAGAAAAATGTCATTATTTAAAAGGAACTCACTTTCTCCAGGCAAAAAATCATGGCTGTCGTAATGAATGTTCTTGGTATGACGAGGAACCAGAGCAACTGTTGCACCATCTGGGACCTGACAAGCCAAAAACATGTATGACCATCATGGATTTTGCTCTCAGACATGGTTGTCTTAAGCCTTTCTCACCTTGTAATGCTGCAGCGTGTTGAGGCGTTTCCAGTTCCCTTGAAGGACAGACGTCAAATCCTCATCTGACAGGATGAGGTGACCAGCAACTCCAGACCTCCACTCTAAATTCAAAGCAACAGCATGTGGGGAATTAGTCATCATTACAAGAGGATTCAGGATTTGTATGCTAGTTTCAGCGATTTGAATGTGAAGCCTGCAGCTATTGGTAGCCAATTGAGCTCAGTGAACAGAGGGGTGACATATGCTCTTTTAGGCTGATTGAAGACCAGACACACCGCTGCATTCTGGAACATTTAAAGAGGTCTCACTGTACAGGCAGGAAGACCAGTTATAAGGGCATCACAGTAGTCAAGGCATGAGATGACAGTAGAATGCACCAGGAGCTGGGTGGCATATTGTGTTAGGTCTGATCTTTTGTATGTTATAATGTGCAAAATGGTATGAACGACCAACAGAGGCGATGTGATCTTTAAAGGTCAGCTGATCATCATTCGCAATACCCACATTTTGAATTGTCTTTAAAGAAGTCACATATAGACAATCATTTTGGATTGAGATATTGTGCCGTATGGATGGTTTCGCAGAGATGAAAAGTAATTCATTTTTAGAGAAGTTGAGTTGGAGATGGTGGGATTTCATCCATCTTGATAGACAGTCCGAGATTGGTGTGAAGACTGTGTGGTTATCTGGCGGGAATGACAGATAGAGCTGGGTGTTGTGGGCATAGCAGTATTAGGAGAAGCCATGCAATCGAATGATCTCACCCAGTGAGGTGGTGTATATGGCAAAGAGAAGAGGTCCTAATACAGAGCCCTGGGGGACTCCTGTGGCAAGATGGTACACAGCAGAAGATTGTCTGAGTCAAGATAACCTGAATGACCGTCCTGTCAGGTACGATTTAAACATGGAGGGTGCTTTCCCTGTTATAGCCATGCTAGAGTGTGGACAAAAGGAAGTCCATGGTTGACAGAGTCAAATACAGCCGATAGATCAAGCAGGATAAGTACTGAGAATTTGGCAGTTGCTCTAGCTTCAATTAAGGTTTCAGTCACTGCTAGTGGAGCAGTTTCAGTGGGGAGGCCATTTTTGAACCCAGACTGGTATGGGTCAAGCAGACAGTTTGGTGAGAGGTGTCCTGTGATCTGCTTGAAGGCCACCCTATCCATGATTTAGACATAAACGGGAGGAGGGAGATAGGTCGGTAGTTCTACACATGATTTGGAGGAAAGGAAGGTTTAACCTGATCATGCTTGAGAGAGGTGGGAAATGTAACAGATGTTAGTAATGCATTAACCACATGTGTGACTGCTGCAGCTACTGTAGGAGCAATTTTTGGAGCAGCTTAGTCAGAATGGGGGTTGAGTGGGCACGTAGTAGAGCAGCTACACGTGAGAAGTTAGGACACATCTTCATCTGTGTGCAGACGAAGCGGTACAAGTGATAATGGTGCTGGTATTCATAATTGTATCCTTCTCAGCAGCAGCACTGCAGGTGCTCTCCATGTCTAAAATGTGTGTAAGCCAGGTCTTAGTCAACAAAGTTGTGCAAATTTTTCCGCTAAGTTTTCCTTTATAAATCCCAAAGTTTGTGAGGAAAGTTGCTTACGCAGTTTTCCGACCCCGTTTTGTGCGTAAGCAAGCTTGATAAATGAGACCCCTGAACAGTATTGAAATGTTTACTGTGTGAAGTGCCTTGAGACAACTCTTGTTCTGACTTGACGCTTTATAAATAAAGTTGAATTGAATTGAACACATTGTTTGCACAAAGCAGAGACCAAATCCCTGGACCTAATTACTGCCAGCAATGCAGACAAAGCTTTGACACTGAATGGGGCCTGCCAGGTCTTACTATTATCCTCCACCTCTCTCAGAATCATCTCACCACCAGATAGCTCTGCCCCTTTTTCACCCGAGTGTCCAAAATATAAACACAACAAAGTGGATGGTCAAGCTATGGCCCAAGGGTTCATGGTACAAAGAGCACACATGGACTCCACATGTTTTTTTTTATGGACAATTCAGATTGGGGGGAGTTTTACTGAAAGGAATGCTCTCCAGCACCCCCTCCAAGGGTGGATAGCAGCACCTGCTGTTTGGTGCATACGTATAAATAACAGCCAGAACCCGTTCCCTCTACACATAGGTGCTGGAAGGCCTTTCATTCGCCAGAATAATTTTTGCTGGCTTAAACTGAGTAAAGTTATTGGATATCAGTCATGGCACTATGTTCATGACCACGGTCCTCATGATGAAGAATAGAAGATTTCTCTGAAGTTGAACCTATCATGAACCTGGATGTGAAGAAACAGCGAAGAATTTTGTTTTTTGGAGCCGAAAAAAATGGGCCAAAACTGTTAGAATCTAGAAATTATTTTAACTTTGGCAACTAAACATTTCCATTTGATGACAGAGTGATGTCTTTTAGAGCTGGAGTATACATGCTTTGAATTACGTGTATGTTTGTTTATCACGGCTGCATCACCCCCAAGCCGGTTGAGCCCAGAACCCAGCGACCCGGGACCCAGGGGGGACCAGCCCCGCCAGGGACACAACAGAGCCAAGGGACTCAGATCCCACCAGGCAGCCACTGGGATTGATCAGACAGACGCCAAAAATCTTAAACCCCCTGACCCTGGAGCCGTGAACACTCAGGCAGACCAAGGCATCACGCTCCACACCAAATGCGGCAGGGGGAGGGCAGGCGAAGATGTGTAGTAGCAAAAAAAGATCCAGGAGAGGGGAGGAGTCCAAGACCCCACCTGACATAAACAGCCATACACAGACAAAGTCACACACTCCCTCCCTCATGCTCACACACACACACAACCTAAGACTTACAAAAATGAACACTAGACACCCACTCATGCTCTCCATACACAGCCCATTCACTCTGGCCCCGGTACTGCTGCACATGGGGTACAAACATCACCGGTTCCCAGAGTTAGCCCCTTTCTGCTGGGGTGCTGATGAGCAGGCTTCCTTGCCCAACGCTGAGCGGTGTCCAGCTCAGATGCTCAGATGGGAATCTTTTGAGTGATTTAGTTACATCTGCGATTTGCGTAGAATAAAATGTCAGTTCGTCTGCATGCGTCGGGGTAATTCTTTCTATTCTTTCTCCGTTAAAATAAACGGCCAAATACGGGAACTGTCCGGTCAACACAAGCCCTGCTTTTTACTGTTCTGTTTTCTTGTGAAAATTGTTACAAATTTAACTTGATTACCACCAGAGCCAGGCGCACTGCGCCGTTATCTCCGTCACTGTAAATGAGGGAAAAACAAAATGATCGGATCCTTTTCTGACCTTCCCCACCTACAAAGTTTAATTACAACAATCAAACGTGACAGAGCCTGGATTTGTATTCTGAACAGTCTAAACATGTTTTAAAAAGAAACGTACGACAAAAGTGGCACCTGCTCAGTAAAACCACCAACAGGGTGAAAAATATCAAAACATTGTAGGCAGAGACGGGCTACAACTTCTGGATCCATTTTATATAAATCGTTTTATTGATTATCGTCTTATGAAAGATAACTTTGACGTAGACGAGCGACCGGTACCGGCTGCTGTCACCTGTTGTGAGCAGCGCACTGCTGTCTGAGGGTAGGCCCCGCCCACAACGCCGCGGCTGCTGCGGCTCCCAGTGTTTTCTTTACTGTGGGAAACGGGTAATAATGGCTCTTTGATGGGAACAGGTTGCCGACCCCTGGCCTATGTCTATGCAGGACAATAAAGTTTTGAGGTTTTATAATTACTTCTGGGGGCAGAGTTGCAATGACATGCGCACTGCGTTGCCCTAGAAGCAATTGGACAGGGACACAGGGCCAACAGTACCAGTAATCAAAGATGTACCCGTTACATTTAAATCGGATGTCTGGGCTAATTTCGGTTTTGGGATCCTGGATGTGAAAGAATCACTTAACACAGTATTTGTTTACTATTTTTAAGTTCAGTAATATTCTATCTTAAAGCTGCTCTATACCAAAAACATTATTTCTTATATTATTTAAGTAATTATAGGCAGCTCACTTTAAACATTATTGCTCACTATAGTGAATAGATGAATGTTCTGTTTTTTTGGAATTTTGAAATAAAAAAGAAAATGAAAACTATTCTACTGCTTTTATGAAGTAATGAAAATTTTTGTGTGAAGAATCGTGATGCATTTCAGACTCAAATCGAATCGTTAGGCAGATAATCGGAATCGGATCGAATCGTGAGGCAGGTAGAGATGCACACCACTAATTCTTACCTAAATCCAGTGAGTTACCATGGGGCCGGTGAGAGAAAGAGGTGCCTTTGTACACCTGATCCAAGAGTTTTTCTTTCACCTGAGTGATGGTATCACAGTCCAATACTTTGATGGGCAGCAGCTGAGTCTCGTTCACTCCTCCACTCTGCACCAACACATTCAACGTCTTCAGAAGAACAACCAGGAGAGAGGAAAGGTACAGACGAATAAATATTAGTTCAAAAATAAACCCAAAGTTTCTATGGTCACTGGCATCTTCTGGCAAGCAGTTTTACTAAAGTTGGAGATCTTCTCACCAGGGTCTTGTACTCCACATCCTCTCGCAGCAGACGGTTGTCATTGAGAGTGTATTTGGCCTTCCCTGTTACAGCATCTACCGGTCCTTTGTCAACCTGGTGTTTAATGGCCCTGAACAACATGTATAGAGACTCGCCAGCTGAGTCCTGTAGGCACACACACACACACACACACACACACAGCCAAAGAGATCACACCCATATGTGTATTTAGCATTCTTAATCGGTTTACATCTTTAAATAAAACCAAACACACCACCAGCTCCTCTGCATGTAAAAAGCGGCGGCTCCACTCCAAGTCTCTGTCTTCTGTCACCTGTCTGAACTATCTCGAAGGCTGAGCCCTGCCATCCTACAGAGGAAAGTCATTCCAGCTGCTTGAATTCATGATCTTGATCTTTTGGTTACCCAAAGCTCATTACCATAGGTGGAGTTAGGAACAAAGATCAACCAGTGGATGGAGAGCTTTGGCTTCTGGCTAGCTCCCTCCACCCCTACTCTAACCCACTTCACTGCATGAACCATACCTTCAGGATCCCTGCACATGCCGCTAGTAACTGTTTCATCAGTGACTTGAGCTAACTGGATGGATATTTCTGAGGGCGTTTTCTGTCACCCGATGGTCCTCTAGACTTTCTGAGTGTTTGTCTCTGGCTGCTGTTTCACTCATGTTCATCTGAATCCTTGTTTCTGATTTTATTTGATCTATTAATCCTTCATGAAAAGAAGAACATCCTAAATCATAAAGAACAAGCCTTTTAATATATGAAATAATCCATCTTCAACTATATCAATGGGCCTTTTCTATGTACTAGTCTGGACTAAAGCATGAATAGAGTAGAGAAGAGAACACAGTCCAATCAGTGGGGACACTTTGATTCACATAGGGGCTGGGTGATCTTTCATTACCCTGTAAAGCAGGGTTATTCAAGTCTGGGCCTCGAGGGCTGGTACCCAGCATGTTTTAGTGGTTTCTCTCTCTCTCTCTCTCTCTCTCTCTCTCTCTCTCTCTCTCTCTCTCTCTCTCTCTCTCTCTCTCTCTCTCTCTCTCTCTCTCTCTCTCTCTCTCTCTCTCTCTCTCTCTCTCTCTCTCTCTCTCTCTCTCTCTCTCTCTCTCTCTCTCTCTCTCTCTCTCTCTCTCTCTCTCTCTCTCTCTCTCTCTCTCTCTCTCTCTCTCTCTCTCTCTCTCTCTCTCTCTCTCTCTCTCTCTCTCTCTCTCTCTCTCTCTCTCTCTCTCTCTCTCTCTCTCTCTCTCTCTCTCTCTCTCTCTCTCTCTCTCTCTCTCTCTCTCTCTCCTGTGTCTCAGTCGCTTCACACGCTCCCAGCAGACACAGTCAGCAGCAGATCACAGAGACGTACCATCGTTATCTGAGCTCAGCCACCGGTTGGAATATTCAGTAAAGCTGGATGCGTGCTTTTGTTTCCCATGTCGTAAATCGAGAAAAGCAGATACTACATAAAAACTATTGGAGAAGTAGTTCAGTTCCTAGCACTAAATGAACTCGTGTGGAAAGCTCCAGTGGTGATGATTTCTCTGCAGGACTGTTCTTAAAAACGGTCGACTACACACTGGCCAAAGACTCCAAATTTAATGAAATAAACAAACATCCCAGAAAGTGCAAAATACACATCTCACAACATACAAAACAAATGACTGCAACACTGGCAAACATGGTATTAAAAAGATCAAAAATAATTATGACAAAGCAATGATGCTGGTTTTTAAAAGTGATGGAAGTAGGGACAGATGAGGAGAATCAGTCAGTCATGGTTAGATTTGTCTGTAACGGCATTCCAGAGGAACGCCTGATCGGTCTGCTTGACCTGTCAGTTAGATGCTGAATTTATTACCACCCAAACCCTTGAGCATCTCTCTGACTCAGGCTATGGTGCAGCTGAAATGATCAGTCAGTGCTGTGATGGAGCTTCTGTCATGAGTGGGTCAGGGGTGGGGTTCAGGCCTTACTGCAGAAGAAGGAGGGAAGGATGTTCCCTACATCCACCAGCTGCACTTGGCAGTGGTCCATGCAATGCAGGCAGAGCCATGTGCAAAGATCTCTTCTGATCTTTCAGGATCGCTACATTCATTCTTCCATCATCATTCAGTTTCACAGAACTATGACGTTCCCTTAGATTAAAGACATAAAAAAGATAAAACCTTAAAAAATTAAAAGACCGACCGACCGCAGCTTGGTGTGTGTGTGTGTGTGTGTGTGTGTGTGTGTGTGGAGGGGAAATTACTACTGCTTTTGGGGGAAATTAAAAGGTTAAATGAAAGCTTGTTGGGCTGACGGTCACAGGTAAATCTATTTGTAGGGGTTGACGCACTGACCCGTAGAAAAGCATAAAGGCAGATGGACATCCAGTTGGTCAGCAGCTTCTCCACCACAGTTTCTGTTCTGTAAAGAGACATATGATAGACAGGCTGCAGACCGCCTTTGCAAAGGCTAAAATGAAAAAATACCTTGAATTGTGTCCCTTTTTTTACCTCCGCAGCATCAGTTTGGGGTTCTTGGCCACATACTGCTCAACCAGGTCATTCAGCAGAGTCTTGAGGATGTCTGTGAAATACTCCAGTTTACCATGAAGCGCCACTGTCAGCAGGGAGGCCACGTAGGCTCGATCTCTGGGTGAGAACGTCCGCTGGCTCTCCAAAGTGTGAATGAACTGTTAAAAATAAAAAGATAAAGCTGAAGATTGTTCCAGGTTTTGTTTTTGAGTGGATGCCAGTTGCCTGATGACTACCTTTGTAAGGAAGAGTTTACTGTTCAGTAAGTTGGACAGCTGCACTAGGCCCTGTTCCACGGTCTGACGCCGACATTCCTGAACATCTAGATCTCGCCTAAGTGGAGACTCCCGGTGGCCAGGAAAGAAAATACGCTCCGCGTACATCCTGTAGTCGAGGAAGGGGATGCCTGAGCCCACCAGGTCACTGGACATATCCATCATTTCTGTCATCAGGTCTGGAAGAAAGGTCAAAAGTCAGAAGCTGATGACAGCTCTCGCATCACTTTCTTCTCATTTAAATTTGGTTCCATGTGTGAGCTGAGAGGCCTGTAAGCAGCTTAGAAAGCTACTCAGGTACAGCTGTGTGGGGCAGGAGGAAGGGCTGTACAGTGACGCATTTATAGAAGACCTTCTCAAACAGCAGTCTAGTAGACTGGACAAAATCAGAATGTTCCTTTTGGCTCTGAACAAACACAAAGACAATGAAATCCACAACATACAAATGATTTTGGTACATTCTGTAACACAAGCGTACTCTCGTGTTTAATGAACAGTACACATCTCATAGTATTTTTAATGAGTCAGTAAAGTAAAGATGGCAGAATGAGGGCAAAACACACAAGCAGGTCATGGTCTGTGTGAAAACGTGTTCTGTGTCACCTCCTCTGAGAGTGCACAGAATCTCTGCTTGGACTTCCTGGGTTCATGTAGCAGGCCCTCTGATCTTCAGCAGACCAGGTTGTATTAAAACAGAACAGAATGTGACACACATGCATCAAACTGCCCTCAGGGTGCAGGTACAGAGCTACACGGGGCAGGGCAACAAGGGAGACATGTGTGAGGTGTATTATGTATGGTAGGAGGGGTAACTGTTGTGCAGTCCTGTGTTGCTGTGTCCGCTGGGCAATGGGACGAATGATTGGACCATGAACGATGAGGTAATTTATTTGATTGGCTGTTAGTAAGTTTGCTAACGACTCATGCAGGTGCACAGATATTTTACATGCACACAGATCATCGTGGAGGTAAGCATCAAGAAAAGATTTCTATCATCGTATCTGAGCATCATCTGACTCTCTGCTTGCATCTCGCTGCTGTCATTAGGGCTGCAACAAACGATTATTTGGATAATCGATGAATCGGATGGGGTCTCGACACGATTAATTGATTAATCGGATTACATAGGGACATTTTTAAAAACTGCTAGGGAAACGTTATTTTTCTCCTTCCTTCACTTTATTAAACACAACATTATTAGAAAACAGTTCAATAGCAGAAAAACAACATGCCATCACCTAAATTGTCTTATAAGGTGTATAGAGAGAGACCCTAAGCTACACCTATCTGTGACCTAAAATGCTTGGTCCAAGTTAAACAGCTTAAAGAGCAAGTCACCCCCTACCAGAGTCTAAATCCACTCCCACTTCATGTTTGAAAAATGCAACAAATGCTGTTGCCTGGCAGGCCGAGAGGGCGGAGCTGCTAACAAATACACACACACTCAGGCTCACGACAGCATTGTGACATCATAATGTACCAGTTTACATCATAGCATACTTCTTAGCCAATATCGGTGGCAGATTTAAATTAAAATACAGTGCAGAGTGTTTACCTGACAACGGCACAGCACTGCCAGTTTTAGGCAGAATATTTAAATTTTAACTAAGATGCACTGAAGTGCCAAATTATTGACGACACATGTCTGCAGCACGATTAGACACTCGTTTATTTAGTTTATCAGGAAAAAAAAGTTTATTTGGGGGTGACTTGCTCTTTAAGGGCAATTCTCATCTGTTTTGTTTGATCTCATCTGTAGACATTTATTATAACTGGGGATGTCAAACAACAAATTTTTAAATGTAATTAAACATAGGCTGTGAATTAATCAAAATTAATCACTATTTCCAAAAATGACTGAAAAAATACCAAATAAAACAAAAATAAATGAATGCCATCCTCCTTGTGATGATGCCCTGGGCAACTGCCATAAAGTCACATCAAGAAATGCTGCTGATCATTCCAATGATCCCAAATAGACTCACATTAGGCCACATGAAAGCAACTGAACCCAAAAATATATTAACCAGTATATAACTGCACTTACACACAACACGCCTGCAGCAACAGTTAGGACTCCTCCCTCCCTTTTAAAAGTGTTTTCGCTTCTGAGGACATTGTGGTTGTAAAGCCACGTGCTAGTAGTCTGGCCCCGGTGTGATCAACCAGTTTCTGCGGAAATGTGACGGCGGAACCGGTTCGCAGCAGCGCGAGTACCCCCCCCGTTTATCTAATGAGCGTTGCGCTTACGATTTTATAGACTTTTTTACGAGCTTAGGGCATGTCTAGCCTGTGTAATAATCCGGGGCTTGGGTGAATCACTTTTGAAAAGTTTTTAACTTACCCGGACACAGGGCTCTCTCCTTCCTCGCTGATGGTTCCGACATGCTTGCGTTTAAAATGCTGCATCATCACTGTAGTACTCCCGTGCCATGCTAAGTCTGACCTCCAAACGTTGCAGGTAACGAATGTCGTCGCTTGATTTAACTGAAAATGCTCCTAAACTTTAGAAGTTTTTACTTTTTTGGGTCTCGCTGCTTCTGCCATGTTCCTCTTTCCAACACCTGCCGGCTCTGCGGTCTGCGCGCAACGGCAGGCGGGAGGGGAGGGGGCTTTTGGAAGAGTTGTGCAACACAACGAATCGATGACGCAATTCGTTGCCAACGCTTTTAGTAATCGATTTTCATCGAATTTATCGATTCGTTGTTGCAGCCCTAGCTGTCAGTATGCCCAAGCGGCACGCTGAAGGTGAGCTCGGAGCGGCAGCGGGCCAACCCTTCTACCTTTCAGAGAGTCTGCTAGACTTTTGGCTATTTCATCTTGTTACGTCGTCGGTGTGAGGGTCTTGACGTCGCTTGGGGGGGGGGGTACGGATCCATGAACAACTCAAGCCCTGATTGGAGAGAGATTCGGTGAGATGAGTTTGTTGTTCTTTGTCTTTGTGGTACAGAGAGAAAATCCTAGGTGACCAGAGAATAAAGTGGTGTTGTCCGGCGTGAATAGGACGGTTTAGACGGGTTCTTTTGAATGCTGTCTTTATTGGCTTGGTTTTCTGCATTTTAGCCAAAATTAGAAATGCAACTCTGGTGTAAGAAATATATGGTGTTGTCCGCCATAAATAGGATGGTTTTAACAGATTCTCTGAACGCTGTCTGTATTTGGCTTGGGTTTTGAGCATTTTAGCCAGAGAATTACAAACGAGCTCTAGTTATTCTGTTGTTTGCTGTCTTAGATGTTGTCTGCTTTTATTGTTGTTTGGATAAATGAGTGTATGGATTGCTTTGTACGTGTGGTATCTAGGAAGCACAGAGCGGTGGAGAGGAAAAGGGTTGAAAATGTGAAACAGAGGAGGCAAAGCCTGCCTAAAGAATCAAAACAGCCGCAGCGGTGCTCTGTTGAGCCACCAAGGTCAATTAAGGCCTGAGGCTACTTAACTAGAACATAATGCTAAAAAGTTAACTCCTTGTTGCAAAATGGTCACTACAGTGGACAGTTTCTCAAAACTGTGATTTACTTATTTGTTTTTGCTATTAAGCACAGCTGTTGAGTACTTTATTGCATTGAGACCCTCCGTGTGGACTTTGGTAAGTCCAGTCAACACGTTCCATGTTCAGAATGCACGCTGTCCACAGAGGTGGACATGTAGTAAAATTATATGCAAATTATGAAATTTGTTTCATTCACACCTAAAGATAAATGAAAGACATTGTTAAATAATCCTGGTTGAAGATTTTATAATTCATGTGTAGCGACATGAATGGCCTCATTTGTGACCCAAAGCTCACACTTCCTCTGCTGGGTCAAGCTGTCCTGGCTGTACTTCTATCTACAGATTATCCATCACAGGAGACACAAAGTCTGCTGTAAACCATCTTTAATCTGACTGCTGTTCCATCCGCAAGATGAAGGACACTTCAAGATTTAAAAGAATAATTTTTAATAAAATCTTTTCACCGTCTTATTACAATGTTCATAAATAATCAAAGGTTCATAATAAATGTATTTAATTACTGAAATGAATTATTATTCTTTGGTTGATAATAATTGTTGTTTATGATAATCGGTAATGTTTAACAGTGTAAAGAAGGTCATGTGCACTTATACACACCATGCAGGACACAGTAAATCAGGTTAAGCTTACTGCACTCACATGTCTTTGCTTCATAACACCAAAGCTTTCTGTCTCTGAGAGGCCGTGTCCTGAGGTTTGTTAAAACCTAAACTCCTCAGTTCAAATTCAGTTCTTGAGCTCACCAAAATCTCTCCGTGGCACGAGAGTCCAGGGGATCGGATCGGCCGCTCGAAACCTCTACTAAGCTTTTCTGTCACGCAGATAGAATTGCTTCAACAACAAATGCCATCTGCAACAAGCTGACGCAAAACTCCTTCAGAGTTATTGATTTTTGAGACGCAACCAGTTTCATCAGTCGTTGTGTCCCGGAGGCATCTCAGGACCGATTTGGTCGCACTACGGTTCTTCTACCCACCTCGTGCTTGGGGGTCATCATCTCTCCTGACATCTCGGATCCAAAAGGGGGTCTCCTAACTGGGTGAGGTAGACACTTCCAACAGATTGTGTCAGGAATGCCTGTTTCATATTACGAAATAATTTAGCTTAGCTGCAAACCAAACTCTTTCACCCAGAACACGAAATCTAAATTTATTTATAAATAGGATTTAGCTGAGGAATGTCATTTAGCTTACTGAGTGATTCGGTTGTTTCGTAGTAAATTTAATTGTTGTGTTTTCCTTTTAACGTGACTGAGTGTAATTATGCCACTTCTCAGGGCCGCATGCCCTGAAAATGAAAATCACACTGTTTCCTTATCTGAACCCAAACAAAGGAGATTGCTGAGCCACGCTGACCTATTCAGACAGGAGGGATCAGGCGTCCTTCTTCGAGTAAAATAATTAGCTGATTCCTCTTGACAATCTGCTGACTATCTGACGCTTGTGCGTCTGTTAAATACCCAAAAAAAACTGATTATGAGAAGAAACAAGATAACGTCAAGCAGAGTATGACCCCTGATAGAAGATGAAGTGACCAGTATTGAAATGTCGAATTTAGGAGTGATGATAAATGTTTTGTTTTTTATTCTGACTCACCTTATCATTGGGACATAAGGGGTAATGTGTGATGTCCTAGACTTTCATGAGTACTGATTAAGTCCTTTTAAATCATCATCTATGAATGATACCAAGATCAATGATACTAAGTATGTTTACTGGATTAGGTCATCACACTTGCAGACAGAGTAAGGCTAAGATAAAGACATAACACATAAGTAACCTTGTCCCACATGTGTTCAGAATCGGAGACTGTGTTCTGAGATGCTTGGCAACTTCTGAGATAACTCCAGGCCTTAAAAAGAGCTTCACTCTCAGTCTCAGCCAGTCAGGCAGACAGAGAGAGAGAGAGAGACAGAGAGAAGCTCAGAACGGCCGCCTGAGCAAGCCTCTTTCACCAGAAGGATTTTGACATGCTGTCAAAACCTTAAGCTTTTGCACCTGCAAGCTGAGGACAACAAGATATTTTTCCTGCAGAACAAAGCTGATTTTGCGACACTCCTTCAGAGCGGTTTTGAGACGCTTGGTTCCATCCAGCCCACCTGTGTTACCTGGAACGATACTGGACCGGCCTGGTCGTACTAGGAGTTAGTCTACGGACTTCTGTACTCGGGGTCTCCAACCCCCTGACATTTCGGATCCACAAGGGCGCCTCCACTCGGGTACGTAGAACACAGTGAGATAGCGTCTGTATGCAGTCTGACAAATAAAAGCTTGTAGCTTACTTGCAAGCCAAATTTCCTCCATCCAGGATTCGGCTTTCTCATGATACGACTCTGAAATACTATATTCACACCTAGTTCCAGACACCCATCTCTTAATTTGCATTCACTCACAGTAAATAATAGTTTAAACCATTTGTCAAGTCTTAAATTGTTTGTAAAATAAATTATTATTTGTTTGCAAACCTGACTGGTTCTTTAATTATAAACGAAGTGATGACAGTCCCTGAATAAACAAAGAGTCTTAGAATCTTCTGCCTAATCATCTTAAAGACCAAGCAGGTGCTATTCTATAATTAATAGATTATCACAGCTATGGGTCACAAGTAATGACAATAAAAATAAATAGCTCTTAAGCAATTTATTTAATCCAATTTACCCTCTTATTGACTTTATTACATATGCATCAAAGAGTCACATGCATGGATGCGTCGCCCTAACTATTGGCGGTTGGAAAACTATACCAATTGCCCAACCCTAGTGTGTATCATGACATTTTGCACTGCTCACACTCTAACCTGTGAATTCTTTCTTGCAGCGGTCTCTCACGTTTGTTTCTAGGTTCTCCAGTTGGATCTGGACCTTCTTGTAGTCTTTGAGAGCCTGTTTACTCTTCCTCCTGATGAGGAGCAAACACACAACAGTCAGTGGGTATACAGAAACAAGGACAGCACAATCAGATTTCCAGTTTATGAAGACATTTCACACTTTTATGAGTGGTGAGGCTACCTGAGGTTTCAGTCTTAAGCTAAACAACAAACGGCTGCAGACTCACTAACCTGTAGATGAGCACAACGATAAGGACAAGCAGAACAACTAGAGAAGCCCCAACCCCGACTCCAATCTGAGCCTCCAGAGGAAAGACAGACAGGCTGAGGTCGTCATACTGAACTTTCCCCAGAGAAAAGTTCAGGTTACCCATTTGTACCTAGAATACACAATCTGTTTTAAACAGCAGCAGCAGGATGTAGCATGCTCACATGGAGCAGTTTGAGAAGTGAAAACATGGTGAACTCACTATGAACTCAGGAAGATAGTCGAAGCCCTCACACTTCCTGCACGTTGGCCCTGGAAGAGGCTGCTGAGGAGGAGGCTCACAGTACAGATGGTTCCTGGTCAGGGTCTTTACAGCACACACCCCCTCCCCTATCAACACCACCACCTCCTCCTTTGTGATGGCCAGGTCCAGGTTGTCTCCCTGAAAAGTCACAGAAAGATTCAACTTCCCTTCACCTCACAAGGCCAGACCGAAAACAAGACCAGGCATAAATCATTTGCCTGTTAATGGTGGTCGGAGGGTCTGGTGTTGCCTGTGTTCGGCAGCTGCTGCCTGTCGCTGTGCCCCAGGGCAGTTTCATTCTGCAACCCTTTCAGTTAGGATAATCGTCGGAGCGCGTGCATGGGGGGGGGGGGGGGGGGGGGGGGGGGGGGGGTTAGGGGGCTTCCTCATCGCAAACTAAGATGGTTGAGTCCATGAATGCCAATTTGACAATGTGGCGTGTAATTGTTACAAGCTCTTCTAATCCGAGCAGGAAATATGAGCGACTCAAAGTGACTGGTCATATGTCAAAAATAAGAAGAGAAAAATGGTTTCTCTATGAACTTGGACTTTATGTTTCTTACCTAAAATCCCATAAAGCAATATCAGCAGCTTGATCCTTGACTGAATGAGTCACTTTGGGGCTGTCACTTTAATGCTGGCTGATGCTGGCCACACCCAACCATTCCTTGACTGGCTGCTATGAGCTGAGGATCTCCAATATCTAGCAGGGGCTAGAAGTAGAGCCTTCTGTGATGGGGGAGGGGTTCTATGCCAATGTCCCTATTTGTGGTGTCACAATAAACAACTATTTGAAACAGATCGTTTTAGGCACAGGGCAACAGGATAACTTAGGTCGTAGTTTAATTCAATTCAAAAATACTTTATTAATCCCAGAGGGAAATTGATTGCTGTAGTAGCTCAGAATAATAATAATAATAATCAAGTCATCAAAGAGTTGTTGTATATTACAATGGCTGTTGGCAGGAAGGATCTCCAGTGGCGGTCAGTGTTGCAGCCAAACTGAAGAAGCCTCTGACTGAAGACACTCTTCCGTTGTCGGACAGTCTTGTGAAGAGAATGCTCAGGGTTGTCCATCATTTTCTTGATTCTCTGGAGAATCCTTCTTTGCATCATCTCCTCCAGTGGTTCCACAGTCGTCCCCAGAACAGAACCAGCCTTTTTTATTAGGCTGTTGAGCCTTTTCAGGTCCCTGCTTCTGATGCTGCTACCCCAACAGACGATGGCTGAAGAGATTACACTCTCAACAACAGACTTGTAGAAGATCTGCAGCATCTTGCTACAGACATTGAAGGACCTAAGCGTCCTCAAGAAGTGCAGTCTGCTGTGCCCCTTCTTGTAAACAACTTCGCTGTTCTTTCTCCAGTCCAGTCTGTTGTCCAGGTGAACTCCAAGGTATTTGTATTCCTCAACCACCTCCACTTCTTCTCCCATGATGGAAACAGTGTTTGACTCCACCCTGTTTCTTCTGAAGTCTAAAATCATCTCCATTGTTTTGTTCACGTTCAAGGTCAGATGATTGTTTCCACACCATGCCACAAAGCGCTCCACCAGCTCTCTGTACTCAGCTTCCTGTCCATCTCTGATACACCCGACAACTGCAGAGTCATCTGAGTATTTCTGTAGATGACAGGTCTCTGATTTGTACTGGAAGTCTGAGGTGTACAGGGTGAAAAGGAATGGTGAGAGTACAGTCCCCTGTGGTGCTCCAGTGTTACTGATCGCCTGGTTTGACGTGCAGTTCTTCAGCCTCACAAACTGTGGTCTGTTTGTCAGGTAGTCTTTAATCCAGGCGATAGTTGAGGCCCCCACCTGTGTCTTCTGGAGTTTCTGGCAAAGTACATCAGGTTGGATTGTGTTAAATGCACTGGAGAAATCAAAGAACATGACCCTGACAGTGCTGTCTGCTTTGTCCAGATGACAGTGGGTTGGTTGAAGCAGCTGGATGATGGCATCTTCAACTCCAACTCCATGGCGATAAGCAAACTGCAGCAGGTCCTGATATGTTCTAGTTTGCTTATTCAGGTGGACCAACAGGAGTCTCCCCAGGACCTTCATGATGTGGGATGTCAGGGCAACCGGTCTGTAGTCATAATGGGTGACTTTGATGATGTCTCATCTAATCTACGACTGCATGTCTTGGACAATTGGATGAAGAGAGGGGTGGCGCTGTCAACTGACCATTACCTGGCAGTGAGTTGTCTTCAATGGTGGAGGAGGATGCCGGTCAGACCTGGCAGGCCTAAATGTATTGTGTGTGTCTGCTGGGAACATCTGGTGGAGTCTCCTCTCAAAGAGAGCTTCCGATCCCACTTTATACAGATCTTCGAACACGTCCTGAGGGAGGCGAGAAACACAGAGTCCGCGTGGGCCATGATTTGTGCTTCCATTGTTGAGGTGGTTGAAAGGAGCTACGATAGCAGGGTTATTATTGCCTGTCGTGGCGACAACTCCTGAACCCTCTGGGGGACACCAGCCGTTGGGGATCAAGCTGAAGAAAGGGTCCTATTGGGTCTTCCTGGTCGCAGAGACAAAAACCTGTGCATGGGAGGAGGTTGGTGAGACCATGGAGCAAGATTTTCGTACTCTGGTCCACCATCAGGCACCATAGAAGGAGAAAGCAGTGCACTACCAACACCGTTTACAATGGGGACGGTGTGCTGCTGATCAATGGATCAGTGGGCAGAGCACTTTGAAGAATCCCACCGATACATCTTACAGCGAGGAAGTAGAGTATGGGAACTTTGGGTTGAGCTCTGGAGACAAGGTCATTGAGGTGGTCAAAAAGCTCCTCTGTGGCAAGGCCCCAGGGGTGGATGAGGTCTGCCCAGAGTTCCTTAAGACTCTGTATATTGTGGGGCTGTATTGGCTGACGTGACTCTACAACATTGGATTGGCAGACTGGGCTGATGGTCTATTTAAAATGGAGAACCGCAAGGTGTGTTCCATCTACAGGGGGTCACACTCCTGAGTCAGAGGACCAGGGGTGATTGTGCCTTCTCGGTCGTGGCACCTACTCTCTGGAATGGGCTGCTGCTCATTATTGGACAGTCACCATCACCGCAGGTTTTTAAAAGTTGTTTGAAGACACATTTTTATCGTTTGGCTTTTATATGATGGGTTTACATCTTAATTGCTTGTGTTATGACCTTTTTTATCTATTTCTTTTAACATTGTTTTATTATTGCGTAACTATCTTATGAGATAGCTATGTCATAATTATGTGATAGTTAAGTCATATTATGAGATAATAACTCATAGTTATGAGATACTAAGTCATAATTATGAGATAGTTAAGTCGTATTAAGAGATAATAACTCATAGTTATGAGATACTAAGTCATAATTATGAGGTAGTTAAGTCGTATTAAGAGATAATAACTCATAGTTTTCTATAATTCTAGAGTGAGATTAATAACATCTCTAAAAATGAACCTACGTCTTTCATCACTGATCCCATCCAGCAGGAGCCTGTGGTCCGGAAGAAGCAGCTTCAGCAGTCTCTTCCCCCCCAGACCTCAACCTCTGATGCCAGAGTACGTCGACACTCTGCTGGACCTCCTGCCCTGGCTCAGGAGGTGAACTCCTCCACGGCAAACCCTCCACCTCAAACCCCACAGTTCCCGACACCACAGGAACCCAAACCCAGATTCCTCCACTACTCCATGGGAACACAAATCAGGAGTCCTCTACACCCGTCCACTGTTTCCACCGACCACTTTGCTGGCAGGTGATTCAATAATCAGGAATGTCCGCTTTTTGAACATCATAACGAGATGTTTTCCATCAGCCACCATACCTGCTCTCCTGGATAAACTTCCTGGTCTGCTGTACTCCATCCCAGCTTCAGTTTAAAGAGTGATCATTCATGTGGGATCAAACGATGTTACACGCCGGGAGTCCATCATCACTCAACAGCATATTAACCATCTAACATTCTGAAGAGGAGCAGAATGTCTGTTTTCATCTCTGGCCTGATCCCCACAGTTTCTCGTGGATATGGACTTTTAAGCCGTCTGCTCTCTCTCCACTCCTGGCTTCAGTCTGCTTGCAGGTCCCACAGTTTTGGCTTCATCAATAATTTTAACCTATTTTGGAACCGTTTCTCCTTTTTCAGGTGAGATGGTATTCACCCTAACCAACATGGCTCTAGCATGCTAACCGCTAACATCCGGTATGCTGTGCAGTCCCGTAGATATATATCTATGGTGGATTCCCTTCCACAGACATAACAGTTTACATCCCAGAGATCTTCACCTTCTTCAGCCATTGCTCAAACCTCCACTACAAATAACATCACCCCCCACAGTCCTCCCACAATGCAACTGTCTTATATGTGTCTTCCAAAGGTCACAATTCCCAAAATGCTGTCTTCTGCTGACGAACCCAAAAGTTTCTCTATTCCAGTTCATTTATCAACCAGCAAAGACATAAACTGTAGTCATGGCCGGAGAACCCAGAACACCAGATGTTTACGACCCGTCCCTCTCCAACAGGTTAAGAAGACAAATGTTCTCCTGTGTACACTTCAATGAAATATGTCCACCAAATGTCTCTGTGTTTACCACACCACGCCTGTCACGTTGTGGTGGAGGTCTTGCTGTGGTCTTTAATGACAAACATGTCTGTTATCTGGTAAAAATGGCCCTTTTACTACTTTGGAATATCAGGTTACAAAAGTAGGGATACAAAATGCATTTCACTGTATTTCAACCTCCTAGGGCCCGGTGTCCACAAGAGTGGACATTGGGCCTCTTACACTTTAAAATGTTATTCTCTTCTACTTAGACCTTTTTATTATTAATAGACACTTTATATGACTTTAACTGTCCACAATTTAAATGTCCACAGAAATATTCTACGTTAATGCACATGTGCAATCATCCACTGGGCTGGTCCAAGGCACCCCACAAGGGATCAGCATGAGATGGATTTGGACAGACTCATCTGTGGGTTGCCCTTAAATAAATATAATAGGGGCCTACATGGGAAAACATATATGGGCCCCATTCATGCAACCATACACAAGATCCTTGTGGATGAACTTTGAGGTAAGTGTGGGGTTTCGTTGCCCACGCTAGCTCAGACACAGCCCACAAAAGCCCATGGTGGGCCCAAACGGGCATGTTTGCTGGGAGATTGCCAAGTGGCCAGTGAAACACACAGCATCAGTTTGTAAATCGGAGACAAGACCGAATGATGAGACTAAATCCAAAGAATGAGAACCGTCATGGATGGGTTCATGAACAAACCAAAGATGTCTAAAAGATCCAAAAAGACTTTCACAAAGGGCTTTGTAGGAGAACAGAGCTAAACGCTGAAGTCACCTAAAATGATCCCTGGATCATACGATCACTACCGGCACACAGAACAGGCTGATTCAAATCGAGTTCAAACGCTGACAGCTCAAAGCTCCTAGGGAGACCTAATCTGTGGAGAAGTTAACAGCGGAGAGAAGGTCAAAAAATAGACAACCCCCCCCACCAACATCACCCCCCTGACCTGTTGATCTAAGAGTGTTCACTATGGAGCAGTCAGCAGGACAACATTCAGAAATGATGGCTTACTCACCAGGGATGACCCAAGTCTCAGTCAGGCAGAACAAATCTAGTGAGCAATCCATGAAATGATCCTTCAGAAAACAGATTGATTGATGTGGAGGTTGAGGAGGCCCGCCGACGTGAAAGTGCTCACCACCTCAGGAACGCAGAGTTTGCAGGACACAGTCCACTGCATTGGAAACCTCTATACCTGTGACCGCTGGTGGCACCACAGCGGCGGATTGGGGAGCCGTGAGGTAAACGAGACAAAGAAGGAAAGCTGATGGAGAGCTCTGAGCTTTACGAGGCGACCTGCCCGCTTTCCCCTTCAACGGTGCCTCTTGTGCAGCCATGCTGGATACAGGGCCGTGAGCAGGAACGCCAGAGCCAGCACATACAGTGGGGAGAAGGGACTTCAGCATTCGCTGCTTTGGAGCTTTAGAAAACCAGCTTTTTGGATCATATCCAGGAGGGAAAGTCAACCGTAAGATAAGAGGTTAGTAGAGGTAATCGGATCCGGAGCAGGAAAAGGACCGACAGCGGATGAAATAACATGTCGAACTCACTGGTGCCATCTTTGATTCTGATGTCAACATTGCTTCTTACCAGAGCCATTAGTTTACTTCACCATTCTGGTGAGACTTCACAGTGCTTGGTACAGAGGTGTGCTCATCCTCAGGAAACCTCCTGAAACGGATGTACAGACAGGGACCACTCTTTCTACTAACTCAGCTACTACCAAGTAAAGTAACTGACCTCTACACTCTTTAGGGTACCAGCCCCATTTCTCACTCATAAACAAGTATAGCAGAGCCATCCATCAAATGGTAAATAGCCCGTATTTGATATAGTGTCGTCTAGAGTTCTGGAACCCCCCAAGGTGCTTTACAACACAGTCAGTCTCACACAGGTTCACATGCTGGTGATGATGAGCTACATTGTAGCCCCTGCTGACCTGGCGCACGCTGACAGAGGCGAGTCTGCCGTACATAGGGGTCACCGGTCCCTCCGACCACCACCAGCAGGCAAGGTGGGTTAAGTGTCTTGCCCAAGGACACAACAACAGCGACAGACTGAGCGGGGCTTGAACCTGCAACCTTCCGATTATGAGGTGGGCACCTAGCTCCTGTGCCACCATCGCCCCACAAGATCACACAAGATGGAAAACTCTTTTGTCCAAACAGTTCAGAACACAAGTCCTACACTGTAATGACAAATATTACAGTCCCTTTTAAAAGGCTTCAAGTATCAAAAATAACAAGGATTTGATCACAGCTGTGTGATGTTTTAGTTCAGTTTCATCTTTCAGCTCTTTGTTGAGCAGGACTAAATCAAAGATGATGGAGGTTTACTCTGTTAATGACATCGAACATTACATTATCATTGTGCAGCATCCTCATAGATGTGCTCTAACTGTGTTCCAGTACCCACAAAAACGTTTTACAGAACAATTTCTAACACGATGAAGATGGTGAATCAAGGGTTAATGGAAGAATGAGAAGATGCAAAAGTCTGGTACTCTGATGTGTGAAAAAATGTGAGGATTTCAGTCTTTATCCTCCTTTTTGCACAATGTCAACACAGCACCTGTGTAGCTCGAACTACAGAGAATGACAGAACAGGACACTTTTGTCTCTGACCTCCAACTGGATGAAGCTGCCAGGGTTGTAGTGATAGACCTTCAGGGGCTCCTTCTTGTTGAGGGGCTGTAGGACGGGATTAGGCTCATAGCTGAATGTCTGAGAGCTAAAGCTGCTGAAGTCAAAGCAAAGGTTGTCAAGTACAACCTGCACTGTGACTTTTGACCCCAAAAGAGAAGAGTTCACCATCGGAGAGCGACAGAGCACCAGCGAGGAGGAATTCACCTCACAACGTTCCTTGAACTGATGAGAAGAAAAGCAAAGAAAAAAAGAGAATATTCATTTAGGGACCAGACCCCCCCCCCCACCCCCCACCCCCCCCACACACACACACACCTGTTGGGCAGCACAGAGTGATCCACTACAACAGACCGGGTCAGGTACCATCCTGGTCAGCCTCTGGCGTGTCCTCCTCACAGCCTTGTGAGGGAGGAAACTTACCACCATCTGTGGGTTCTGCACCACATCCAGGTTATGACCAAACACAGAGATCAGTCGGCCACCACTAAATGAGAAGGACACAACACGATTTAAGTCTTCAAGGTCCTTTAAAGTAGAGGGTCACCAGGAGACAATGGCCAAAACTTACTTCACAAAGCTTTTGTCTGGCAGGGCATGGCTGATGTAAGGGTTGTGGGTGTAGTTGTAGAAATAATCACTGCTGTACTTGTCGCTGCCAAAATGAAGAATGACCCGGTGAATCCCGGTACTGTTACTGCTGCCCGTTACACACTGAACACTGGAGCTCTGCACCTCGGACACACTGAGACAGAAAACACATGTCCAGTGACAATGAGTGGTACAGTCCTCACTGCCCAGTAGCAAAAGGTGGGAGATTTACTGCCTCTTACATTCTACAGGGGACCACCCCCACAGTGATGGTGAGGTCAGAAGGGCGACCCGTCCGTAGGTTTCTGCCTGTGATGTTTAGTGTGGTTCCTCCAGCCTTTGGACCCCTTTCAGGAGCCACTGCCACTAAAAACGGGTTCTGAGAAGAAGGAAAATAATGAAGAGCTTAGTGTGATAACCAGTGTTGGGCATCCCACGTTTAAAAAGTAATTAGTTAGAGTTACAAATGACTTCTTTTAAAAAGTATCTGAGTTAGTAAACCAGTTACCACTGTGTAAAAGTAATTATTTACCTGTGACTTTACTTTTAGGTTCTAAAACACAATTATGTTCTGTAATACCTATAACATGTAACTGAATGATATGTCAGACTCAGTGGGTACGAAAAAACGTTTAGACCCCTGCCAATTTTTCACCCTTTGTTATATTGCAGTCATTTGCTAAAGTCAAGCATGTGAATCTTCTTTCCTCATTAATGTACACACAGCACCCCATGGTGATGGAAAAGCTGAATAAAAAATGTCAGCAGTTATTAAATAAGACAAACTGAAATACCACATGGTCCTATGTATTAAGACCCTTTGTTCAGTGTTTAGTAGAAGCTCTTGTGAGGGGGTTCACTGGGGGTGTCTGGGACTGGGGGGCTGCTGTTGCTAACCATTTAAACATTCTCCCTCTCCTGATAATGACATTTTACTCTCTTTGACGTTGGATGTGCTACTACTAGTTTACCCGTTTAATTATAGATCCACTAGGATAAATATAATAAAGTTTATCTCTCACCAAATAGAATATTTACTAAGAAATTACAATGTAACCATAGAAACACTACTTGGTGTGTGAGTGTGTGTGTGTGTGTGTGTGTGTGTGTGTGTGTGTGTGTGTGTGTGTGTGTGTGTGTGTGTCTGCTCCGTCTTCTCCATCCCCAGTGAGTCGTGGAGGATGGCTGCTTATACTGAGCCAGGATTCTCTGGAGGTTTCTTCCTGTTAAAAGGGAGTTTTCCTCTCCACTGTCGCTGCATTCTTGCTTAATATGAGGATTGCTGTATAGTCACTGACACTCGTCAGTGACTCGATGCAACCTGCTGGGTTCCTTATATAGGAAACATTATTTCTGATTGGCTTAATGAACTGACCTGTATTAGAATGTTTATTATGTGAAGTGCTTTAAGACGACTCTTGTCGCGATTTGAAGCTTTATAAATAAACTTGAATTGAACTGAATTGCTGCCCCCATCTGGAGGTGCTTGGGTTGCCTCGGGGGGTGGACTACTGGCGGTTGTGAGTGGGGCCCCTTGGGGGTCTTGGCGGTGGCCATGGGTCGCTGCCTGGCAGCAGCATTGCCCCATAGCAGGTCTGGGTGGGGGCCTGGGGGCTCAAGTTGTGGGGGTGGACAGCTCCGTAATGTTGAGGTCTGGGGTGGTGGGTTGCTTCGCTCAGCGTTGGGCGGGGGAGCCTGCTCATCAGCACCCCAGCAGAAAGGGTTGAACTCTGGGAACCGGTGATGGTTGTACCCCTTGTGCAGCAGTACCGGGACCAGAGTGAATAGGGTATGTATGGGGAGCATGAGTGGGTGTCCGGCATGCATTGTTGAATGTTTTTGGTTGTGTGTGTGTGAGCATGAGGGAGGGAGTGTGTGACTGTGTCTGACTGTATACAGTGGGGCAAAAAAGTATTTAGTCAGCCACCGATTGTGCAAGTTCTCCCACTTAAAATGATGACAGAGGTCAGTAATTTACATCATAGGTACACTTCAACTGTGAGAGACAGAATGTGAAAAAAATCCATGAATTCACATGGCAGGATTTTTAAAGAATTTATTTGTAAATCAGGGTGGAAAATAAGTATTTGGTCAATAACAAAAATTCAACTCAATACTTTGTAACATAACCTTTGTTGGCAATAACAGAGGTCAAACGATTACTATAGGTCTTTACCAGGTTTGCACACACAGTAGCTGGTATTTTGGCCCATTCCTCCATGCAGATCTTCTCGAGAGCAGTGATGTTTTGGGGCTGTCACCGAGCAACACGGACTTTCAACTCCCTCCACAGATTTTCTATGGGGTTGAGGTCTGGAGACTGGCTAGGCCACTCCAGGACTTTCAAATGCTTCTTACGGAGCCACTCCTTTGTTGTCCGGGTGGTGTGTTTGGGATCATTGTCATGTTGGAAGATCCAGCCACGTTTCATCTTCAAAGCTCTCATTGATGGAAGGAGGTTTTGGCTCAGAATCTCACGATACATGGCCCCATTCATTCTGTCCTTAACACGGATCAGTCGTCCTGTCCCCTTAGCAGAAAAACAGCCCCAAAGCATGATGTTCCCACCCCCATGCTTCACAGTAGGTATGGTGTTCTTGGGATGCAACTCAGTATTCTTCTTCCTCCAAACACGACGAGTTGAGTTTATACCAAAAAGTTCTACTTTGGTTTCATCTGACCATATAACATTCTCCCAATCCTCTGCTGTATCATCCATGTGCTCTCTGGCAAACTTCAGACGGGCCTGGACATGCACTGGCTTCAGCAGCAGAACACGTCTGGCACTGCAGGATTTGAATCCCTGCAGTTGTAGTGTGTTACTGATGGTGACCTTTGTTACTGTGGTCCCAGCTCTCTGCAGGTCATTCACCAGGTCCCCCCGTGTGGTTCTGGGATTCTTGCTCACCGTTCTCATGATCATTTTGACCCCACAGGATGAGATCTTGCATGGAGCCCCAGATCGAGGGAGATTATCAGTGGTCTTGTATGTCTTCCATTTCCTGATAATTGCTCCCACAGTTGATTTTTTCACACCAAGCTGCTTGCCTATTGTAGATTCACTCTTCCCAGTCTGGTGCAGGTTTACAATTCTTTTCCTGGTGTCCTTCGAAAGCTCTTTGGTCTTGGCCATGGTGGAGTTTGGAGTCTGACTGTTTGAGGCTGTGGACAGGTGTCTTTTATACAGATAATGAGTTCAAACAGGTGCCATTAATACAGGTAACGAGTGGAGGACAGAAAAGCTTCTTAAAGAAGACGTTACAGGTCTGTAAGAGCCAGAGATTTTCCTTGTTTGAAATGACCGAATACTTATTTTCCACGCTGATTTACAAGTAAATTCTTTAAAAATCCTGCCATGTGAATTCGTGGATTTTTTCACATTTTGTCTCTCACAGTTGAAGTGTACCTATGATGTAAATTACTGACCTCTGTCATCATTTTGAGTGGGAGAACTTGCACAATCGGTGGCTGACTAAATACTTTTTTGCCCCACTGTAGGTCAGGTGGGGCCTTTGACTCCTCCCCTCTCCTGGGACTTCTTTTGAAGCTATACATCTTTATCTCCCCTCTCCCTGCCACACCTGGTGTGGAGTGCGAAGCCTTGGTCTGCCTGAGTGTTCGTGGCTCCTGGGTCAGGGGGTTTAAGATTTTTGGCATCTGCCTGATAAATCCTAGTGGGATCTGGGTCCCTGGGCTCTGCTGGGTCCCCGGCGGGGGTGGTCACCCCAGGGTCCCGGGTCGCTAGGTTCCGGGATCGGCCAGCTAGGGGGTGGGAGGCTGCGGGCGGGCCTGTGGACTTGCTGCTGATATCTCCCGGGACTATGCCGGCTGCTTGTTGTGGCCCCCCGGGGCAATCCTCTGCACCTCTCGAGGGGGGCAGGGGCTTTTCTAGTCGTGGTCTCCCTGGGGTCCCTGTGCTCTGGGGCAGCTCCTGGATCTCTGGGACTTGGAGCTCCTTCCATCTCCTACAAATCTTTGGGGGCAGATCTGTGGCCCCTCACACTCTCTATTGGACGCTCCTATAGAGAAGCCTTAAAGAAACAAGCGCGTGTACGCACACAGGTGCTCACATGGTGCTCTCATAAGTATGGACTTGGGCATGTTCAACAAATTTCTTAAGGCTGTGGTTGGCACTAAATGCACTGTGATTTATTATCGTGTGATTGTTCAGTTAAACAATGTTGATTTTATATTTCTTCATCAAGTTGACGCAGCGATAGCTCGCTCCTGTTGTACTGTTTTATCCCTTTTCTACAGGCCTAGAAGCGGACTCTTGTTCATCATTGATTGTTTATTTTTGTGGAACCCCCACCCCACCCCACATTTTAGAGAAATATGATTTTGAATAGTTAACTCTGTATAGAACCTTAAACTGAATAAGCTGTAACCTAGCACATGATGCACTAACGAACGTTGGGCACCACGGCTTCCCAGACTTGATCTGAAAACGTTACACTTCTAAGTTCTTCTAATTGCAACCACCACAAGGGCATCCGAGTTCATAAGTTGTTTGTGTATGAGGGATGACATTTATTTTTTTATCGGATTTGAGTGCTCACAAGAGACGGATAGGAAATAAAGAGAGCAGAGACACAATGTCAAACTTGAAAATAACAGAACAGGTGAGAGGCCAGAAGATTCACTAAGGAATGGAGGCCTGACCAACTCAAAAACACACCATTCCTCTAAAGGTCCTTAAAGGTTGTATTTCCATTATATCCCTACTGCCCATATGCACCATCAGTAAGACCAGGGGAAATAAATGGTTTACGGATGTGGAAGTATATTTAAAATGGCTCTTGGTGTAATGTTGTGAAAGGCTAACAAGGTTATTTGTCCACAGCAATGTCACAGGTCAAATAGAAGGTCAGGTGTGCAGCAGCCTTCCTCTGCTAGGAATGTTGTGTTCTTCCCTGTACCAAAACAATTCCATCCAAAAAGGAGCCGTAATAAAGTCCTCCTCCTGTCTTGCATATCTGAGCTACCGCTCCAAGGTCCACGCAGAAGATGTTCAGCCTACAGGTTTACAATCATTCTGTGTTCTCTACAATGAATGTTCTATCTAAAGTTATTTAATGATCAATTAATTATCAGTTACATCCACATAATAATATCAGTGTATTAACAAATGAATGTTTAACAGACTTACTCCATATATTAAGTGAAATAAGCTTTCTAAGCGTCACAGAAAGGGGAGTGTCTGAGGGTCTTGGTAAAGGCCTATACACATTTATCACATCTGATTGGTCAAACTTTATAAACAACCACTTTACTAAAAGTGAACTCACTTCCTATTTTCCCAGTTCTGCCAGAGCTCCGAGTTCAGCAAAAGCTCACAGCTCATGCTAAATGACCATCCTACGGGAACCAAACCAGATTTTTCAGTGGAATATTTTTACCGGCATATGAACCATCCTTTTTGAATCAACAATTATTATCTGAGGGTATTCTCTTTCGCTTATCCGAAATCGGGTCGTGGGGGCAGTAGCCTAAGTCGAGAGGCCCAGACTTCCCTCTCCCCAGCCACTTCCGGGGTAATCCCAAGGTGTTCCCTGGCCAGGCGAGAGACATAGTCCCTCCAAAGTGTCCTGGGTCTCCCTATAGGCCTCCTCCCGGTTGGACGTGCCCAGAAAACCTCACCAGGGAGGCGTCCAGGACGCATCCTAATCAGATGCCTGAGCCAACTTAACTGGCTCTTCTCATTGTGGAGGAGCAGCGGGTCTACTCTGAGCCTCTCCCTGATGACCGAGCTTCTCACCCTATCTCTAAGGGAGAGCCCAAATACCCTGTGGAGAAAACTCTTTTCGGCAGCTTGTATCAGCGATCTCGATCTTTTGGTCACTACCCAAAGCTCGTGACCATAGGTGAGGGTAGGAACGTAGATCGACCGGTAAATCGAGAGCTCCTCCTTCTGGGTCAGCTCTCTTTTCACCACGACAGACCGCATCACTGCAGACACAGCACCAGTCTGCCTATTGGTCTCGTGCTCCAGCTTACTCTCACTCATGAACAAGACATGCCAAGAAATCCTGTCCTTAAAATTATGAACAAAATTGGTGACAAAGGGCAGCCTTGGCGGAGTTCAACTCTCACTGGGAACGAGGCTGACTTACTGCCCACAATGCAGACCGAGCTCTGACACCGGTCATTCGGGGACCTAACAGCCCGTATCAGAGGGCCTGGTACCCCATAGTCTCGGAGTACCCCCACTGGGTCTCCGAAAAAATCTACATCATGGTACGGTGGCAGCCCAGAGAGGGGGAGGCGAGAAGTTGTAAGTATAAAAAGAGGATAAAGAACAAGTTGCATTAGCTTCATTTCCACTACTGGAACTTCAGCGTAGATTTACAGGAACCTCTTGACATGCGCGTGCCTCCAGTTGACCGGGCCAGCCGAACGTCCTTTTTTTGAGCCATTTTCAGGAACCTTCTGAGAACCTGCTCAGCGTCTGCAATAATAGCAGGAAGAACTTTATCAAGACGAGTTGCCAAAATGTTAGTTAAAAATTTTACGTCTACATTGAGAAGTGAAATAGACCTATGTGAAGTACAACATGTAGCGTCCTTCTTCACAAGAACCGTAATAAGTGCTTGAGATATTGCAGGGGGCAAATGACCACGTTCAAGTGATTCATTGTACAAAAGTTGTAAAAGCAATGGAGCCAACTTGTCTACAAATGTTTTGAAAAACTTAATCGAAAACCCATCTGGGCCCGGTGTCTCATCATTGTGCATGATCTTAACTGCATGTATAAGTTCATCTAAGTGCTGCTCAGTTACATTAGGATCAACATTATCATCAACAGCAGGCTCCGGAAATCTACTTTAATTTACTAGATTTTCCCTTTTCAAGCACTTTGTTTTGTTTTCTTGTTTATTATGTAACTTTTTTCCTGTGCCGTCTGTCATTTTCCTACATCTCCTCTCAATCCCACAGGATAACTGTCCAGTCCTTTTTCGCCTCATGTGTTAGTTTGAACTTATCACATCAAAGGCATCTACTGACCGCAAAACAGTGGATTGGGTGCTGCACGGCTGCACCAGTGAGGTGAATTCACTGGACCATGGGTGATGAATTCTGCTGCAGTGGAAGCATGTCAGGCATAAATAAACCACCTCCTCCTCTTCCTCCTCCTCCTCCTCCGACGATGACAATCAGCTCGAACAGCCGTTCCGTTTGCGACTGAATCATTACTAGGTTAGCTGTCAGAAAGCTTGACACCACTGTGCTTTATACAACAACATTGTAGTAACATGCCCCTTTCCATGCCCAGTACCAGTAACAGCATTGCAACAATGGGAAAAGTAACACAGTGTTTCCTGTAGGATTTTTAAACCATGGTTTAAACAGGACAGGACAGGACAGGGGGTGATTAAACATGGTTGATAGTTTATCCTTTGGCAAGGGTGAAGTGGTGCATTCCTAAAAAAATACATTAATAAAAATAAAAAAGCACCTAGGGCCCATCTGACACCATTAGCAACGTAGGAGGGTGAATCTTGTTTATAACATATGTTAAATTATTATTCCAATGTGCACAAATGTGCGTCAACTTAAAAACATCCCACAGTTTTCCCATAACATTAATTATAGGACTCTCACCATTTTATTGGACACCAAGAAAGTGTGGATTAGGGGTATTTATCCAATGTTTTGGACAGGTTTGGTTTGGGATATGAATTCGTCAAGTGGGTCAAGCTACTTTATAGGTCACCTACTGCATGGGTCCTGGTGAATGGTTCTGCCTTAGATGTTTTTCCCTTGGGTAGGAGGACACGCAAAGGCTGTCGTCTCTCGCCTTTACCATTTCCTCTTTGTTGGAGCAATAGGCAGAAGCTATCAGAACCCACTCTGGGATCTCTGGAGTAACTTTGGGAGTGTCACGTTGTTGCTCCCCTTGCCCCTGTCTTGGGATTTATCTTAATTGTATTCACCTGTCTCTTGTTACCTGATTACCCATCCCAGTGTAAATATAAGCAACGTGTGTTGCTAGTGTGTTTGACGGTTCATACTCGTTACATGTCATTTGTGTTTTCACCCGTCTACCCCATCGTGTCTGCACTTCTGACCAATAAAGAAAACTTAAATGTCCATTGTTGTTTTGCCTGGGTTCATTTACATGCCTGAAGGATCCCCTTTTCCGTCCCTCACCTTACCTCCACATTGTGACAGGGAGATTTTGGGAATTTTCTTGCTCTAAGCAGATGACATGTTAGTGTTTATTACTATACCAGTACACATTTGATTTCCTCTGGAGCCCAATCTCAACTACAGAGTTTAATCTGATCTGGAAGCATAGAGCATAAATAATATACCTGTATATAACATGTCCATATGCCTGCTTTTGTGGACGGTGGAAAGGAGGAATTCAATACACATGAAAAACTATTTAGCTCTAAGATCAAAGGATGTCCATTATAACAGAGTAAACAGAGTGGAGACCGCCCCCATCCCCTTTGTCACACCCTGTCATGTCTCCCCGTTTTGGTTCAGCCTTGTGTCTCGTTAATTGCTCCCACCTGCCTCTCATTTCCCAATCACCTTAGCTCCCTGCCCTCGTGCATTTAAGCCCCTTTTGTTCTGTCTTGTGTCGGTCCATTGTTTCATTGTCCAGCATGTCTCAGAATAAAATCAGTGTTAGAAATCCTACCTGTCTGCCTGTTTCCTCCCCGGTCTGGATCCTCGCCTCTCCTCGGCTTCATTCAACGGCACGCGTGACAGAATGGACCGACCCGTTAAAGGAACCAGCGGGGAGGTTCTTCCATGGGAGTACCTGCTCCGGTGGCTTACCCCAACCCACGAGCCGGCTTCTCCTTCTCCAGCCCCAGCTCCGCCTCCCCGCCGCCGACATCCCCGACCGTCAGCCTCGGCGATCCTCGCCGCCCTTCCGGAATCGGATGGGAGTTTGGATCGGGAGACGCTCCTGGATCGCTCCGGCTTCGAGGGCACGAGGCTGGCTGTCTGTTCCTCCGGAGTCGGTCCATGGCGTGGGGAAAGACGCCGGACTCCACCGTGATCCGGTGTCCCGGGACGGAGTTGTGAGTTCGCTGCTGCCCCTGCCCGGCGCAGCAGTTTGGACACGCCCAAGCCCGACCAGCACTCCCGTCTCCTGCCGAATCAGCACCTCCGTCATCTCCAGGGGGAGGAGCGTTGGCCGCAGCTCAGCTGACCGAGCTTGTCAGTCTCCCGGCGAAGCTTGGCCGGTTCCGTCAGCTCATCAACTCCCAGGAATCCCACCTGGATGCTCTATCCTCCTCTTCTCATCCAGCGGAGCTCGTCGGTCTCCGGGCTGAGCTGGCCCAGCTCCATCGGGCCCTCAGCCTCCGGAAGCTTCAGCTGGACGATTTGTCCTCCCTGCTCTCTCCGTTCCCAGTACCGCCAGTTCACACGCAGCCTGTCCAGGCAGCCCCTCCAACAGCTGCTCCGCCTCCACTCCAGACATCAACGGATCCGGCCCAGAAGCAGACGGGTCGGGCCCAGAAGCAGACGGTTTGGGCCAAGAAGCAGACGGTTCGGGCCCAGAATCAGACGGAACCGGCCCAGAAGCAGATGGTACCAGCCCAGAAGCAGACAGGACCAGCCCAGAAGCAGACAGTTCCGGTTCCGGTCCAGAGGTCGACGGTCCAGAAGTCGAAGGACCAGAAGTCGACGGCCCCGGACCAGAAGCCGACACCCCTGGACCAGAAGCAGAAAGTTCCGGTTCCGGTCCAGAGGCCGGCGTCCAGAGGTCGCCGGCCCAGAAGTCGAAGGACCAGAAGTCGATGCTCCCGTACCAGAAGCCGACGCCCCCGGACCAGAAGTCGATGGTGGTCGATGCCCTGTCCTGTGGTCGATGCCTCTTCCAGTTCTGAAGTCGACGCCTCTTCCAGTTCTGAAGTAGACGCCTCCTCGTGTTCTGAAGTCGACGCCTCTACCTGTCCAAGGGTCGACGCCTCTTCCTGTCCAGGGGTCGACACCTCTTCCTGTCCAAGGGTCGACGCCTCTTCCTGTGCAAGGGTCGACGCCTCTTCCTGTCCAAGGGTTGACGCCTCTTCCTGTCCAAGGGTCGACACCTCTTCCTGTCCAAGGGTCGACGCCTCTTCCTGTGCAAGGGTCGACGCCTCTTCCTGTCCACGGGTCGACACCTCTTCCTGTCCAAGGGTCGACGCCTCTTCCTGTCCAAGGGTCGACGCCTCTTCCTGTCCAGGGGTCGACACCTCTTCCTGTCCAAGGGTCGACGCCTCTTCCTGTGCAAGGGTCGACGCCTCTTCCTGTCCACGGGTTGACGCCTCTTCCTGTACAAGGGTCGACGCCTCGTCTGAAGTCGACGCCTCGTCTGAAGTCGACGCCTCATCTGATGTCGACGCCTCGTCTGATGTCGACACCTCGTCTGATGTCGACGCTCTCTCTACGCCAGAGGTCGACACCTCGTCTGATGTCGACGCTCTCTCTACTCCAGAGGTCGACACCTCGTCTGATGTCGACGCTCTCTCTACTCCAGAGGTCGACACCTCGTCTGATGTCGACGCTCTCTCTACTCCAGAGGTTGACGCCTCGTCTGATGTCGATGCTCGTTCCACTCCAGAGGTCGACGCTCGTTCCACTCTAGAGGTCGACGCTCCCTCTGGTCCGACATCTCTGCCATCTCCGGTTCCATTGGTGGTTCAGGAGGTCGCACAGTATCCGGTCCAGCCCTTCCATGAGGCTCCGACTCAGCCCGCAGAGACTTTGTCACCGGCCCAGCCCGTCCAAGGGGCTTTGTCTCCGGTCCAGCCCGTCCAAGGGGCTTTGTCTCCGGTCCAGCCTGTCCAAGGAGCTTTGTCTCCGGTCCAGCCCGTCCAAGGGACTTTGTCTCCGGCCCAGCCCGCCCAAGAGGCTTTGTCTCTGGCCCAGCCCGTCGAAGGGGCTTTGTCTCCGGCCCAGCTTGTCCAAGGGGCTTTGTCTCCAGCCCAGCCTGCAGAGACTATGTCCCCGGCGCAGCCTGCACAGACTATGTCCCCAGCCCAGCCTGCAGAGCTCCTCTGCCGCAGACACAGGCCCCCAAGAGCCCATCGTCTCCTCCTCCTCTGCCGCAGGCGCAGGCCCCCAAGAGCCCGTCGTCACCTCCTCCTCTGCCGCAGGCCCCCAAGAGCCCGTCGTCGCCTCCTCCTCTGCCGCAGGCGCAGGCCTCCAAGGGCGCACCGCCTCCTCCTCTGCCCCAGGCGCAGGTCTCCAAGAGCCCGTCGTCTCCTCCTCTGCCCCAGGTGCAGGCCCCCGGACTCTGCTGGTCCCTTGGTTCCTCTTGGCCCTCCCTCCGGGTCCCCCTCCTCCCGCCCTGCTCCTTGTCCCTGTGGGCGTCTGGGATCCGCCCTTTTGGGGGGGGGGGGGGGGGGGGGGTACTGTCACACCCTGTCTTGTCTCCCCGTTTTGGTTCAGCCTTGTGTCTCGTTAATTGCCCCCACCTGCCTCTCGTTTCCCAATCACCTTAGCTCCCTGCCCTCGTGTATTTGAGCCCCTTCTGTTCTGTGTCTTGTGTCGGTCCATTGTTTCATTGTCCAGCGTGTCTCAGAATAAAATCAGTGTAAGAAATCCTACCTGTCTGCCTGTTTCCTCCCCAGTATGGATCCTCGCCTCTCCTCGGCTTCATTCACTGGCACGCATGACACCCTTTGTACCACCAATGTGTAATCTTTTTTTTAAAAAACTGCATGATCGCACCTAATTACCATCACAGGCTGACCCATTATAATTGACCAAAGGCTCCCTGAAGCCACTTTAGCTTTGTGGCAAAAAGAGCGACGTTGTTTTATGAAAGAGGCTTTAGTTTAATTATGTTATTCTTGTTGTTTGCTGCAGCTAAAAACATAATCATGGATATGTGCATCAAATAATAGGAATCTGATGTACCAGGTAGCTGAATTTCTGTCTGGACAGGCCAAGCTCTCCTCCACTCACTGACACAGAAACAGGCTCCTCCTTCTCCTCATTACTGGGTTTGGTCCTGCACACAATTCTGGAAGACAAACATCAGTCCTTAGATATTTTTACTAAGAACAGACTCATGCAGTAAAGTGTCCTTGTGTTTTCTGAAAGGTACTTACTAATACATAATAATAAAATATAAAACATAAATCAATCAAATACATTAAGTACAGTTACAGCATTGGCCATCTTGAACAGGTGAGTTAGCCTTGAAATGGTGAAGGGAAGTGGTATTTCTGAGTTTAACTGGTAATGAATTCCAGAGGGAAGGGGCAGATCAGCCGAATGCTCGACTTCTCATGGTAACCAGATGAGCAAGGATATTGTGTAGGTCGATGGAAGCTGAGGATCTGAGCATGCAGGAGGGTGTAGATACTTGTATGAGCTGTGTATACATATATATATATATATATATATATATATATATATATATATATATATATATATATATATATATATAATGCATTATTATTATGAATATTCTTACATGGGATAATCCTGTATTCAATAACTTAATTGTGTCCAGTTTTAAAGCACTGAGGAAGCATCATTCCATCCAAATGTAGTATGAAAACAGATGGTTGCACAGTTTTATTGTGCATATGATGCTATTGGGGTTTACTATTTGGGATATTAGCCAATAGGAGGCAGGAGGTGTTATAATCGCATGAGGTGTTAAGATAAACAGACTGAGTTTATGGGATAAACTAATTTCATCCACATTTTGAGTTTTCTCAGTTTTTTAAATATCTACTGGTAACAAAAACTTCAGCCATTAGGGTTTGGACAATAATACTTTCTTGAGACCTAGATCTGGACAGGAAAGACTTCAACATCAGAGACATGGTTTACAGGATGAAGAAATAATTCAAGAGATCATCAACACCAAAAAAGATCATGGAGAGCTTAACTGCGAGGCATGCAAAATTACTGGACGACCTTCAGAAAAACTAAAAGAATAAACTTGCAGCCAACTAGACTCAGGATGGAAGTCTGCATCTATTGATCAAATCCAATCAGAGATGCATTATAAATAAACTATCTGATGTTAAACTGCCTCTGTAGTCCTTGGCTTGCAGTTATGACTAACTGGACCAATATATGTGAGTAAATGTGAACTCATTACACTGTTTATTAGCTCGGTTCCATTAGTTCCTTTTAGATAACTTTTGTTTTAACCCTCTGGGGTCCGTGGACGCGTATCCGCGTCTTTTGAACAGGTCTGATTTGGGACGCTGTAGCAGCAAGACTCCGTCTCCCTGAGTTTCGGTCTCAATTCAGCTTTAAAAAGGAGATTATAAACTACACCCCAGTTTTTAAATGTTGTCAATAGGCAACGTAAAAGCGGAGTTATACTAAACTAAAAAACGATATTTTTAGACAATCTGTTAACTTGTCAAAACAGCTGTTTAGTAATCTGTGAGAGGGACTGTGCTTGTGAACATAAAAAAACCACAAAAACATGAGATCCTTTTGCTGTTGGTGGAAGTCTCACATATTCAGCTGATAAAAAGTATCATTATGTAGCTGAGAGAGAGAGGAGGGCTGCACGAGTAACGAGATGTGCGCAAAAAGGAGCCGCTTCGTAGGGAAAGGAGTGGCGCGAACGGAGCAACAAACAATTAGACAGATATTGACGGTAAACTTCATATTTTGGAGCGATCCGGACAGATATGTTGTCTCTGCAGTTTAGTAGGCTTTTATTAGGCTTATATAAAGGATGATGAGAAGGATAAATGTCCACCAGGCAGTTCAGATAGTACGGCTGTTATTTGAACTGGAAGCAGAGGAAGTGGGCGGAGACTCGCAGCCGGAGTCTGAGGCAAATAGCGAGGATATTGATGAGGATGTGGCAAATCCATCCTTCCTCATAGAAGAGTTGGGTCATGATGAGTTAGAGGATGAAGGCAGAGATCCAGCTCCTCAGAGATCCAACAAGGGGAGTGGGCGGCGCCGCAGCTGTCAGATCTCGGCGTGCGACAGAGCCACTCCCCACTCCAAACTGCATGTACATTATTGCCAAATTAATAAAATAAATATAAATTCAGATATTCCAGGTTGTCCTGAAAAAAAAAATGATATTCCATAAGGCAATATTTATTGTTTTTATTAGAAAATACAAAAGAAAAATCAAAATGACTCAAAAACGGTGATTTAAACCCTGGACCCCAGAGGGCTAATAATTTATTTTTTAAATGTGTTATTTGTTATATTTAGTCATATTTTTTATAAATGTACTGTCTAGATTACCATTCTAAATTATAAAAAAAATTTGTCATAAATGTTTGTTGGTTTCACAGTAAAATAAACAACTTTTTTCCCATTCGGATTTTATGTTTTGAGTGATTTAAGCTCTAATATGCAACCCCTTTATGTCCAAATATAAAAAATAAGTATGAATTCATAAAGTCCAGGTTGTGCTGAAAAGATTGATACCACATAAGGCAGTGGTTATGGTTTTTATTTTGGAAAAGCAAGGAAAACTCTAAATTAGTCAAAAATGGCAAATTACACCCTGGACTCCAGAGGGTTAATATTAATTATTTAAATTGTTTAGCTTTCCTCAATTTTAATTTTCATAATTTTTTAAAATATTTTATTTCATTTACCTCTTTTAAATCTTTTGGGAGTACTACTTAAAGGGTTTATTGCTATATGTATGCAAGACTTTGAATTGCCCACCCCATCCTCTCTGGTAGAGCTGTTGTCCCACACGCGTCCCCTTTGATCTGTTGATCAGCTGCTGCTGGTTGTTCTGAAGGTTCGATACAAATCTCGAGGGGAGTGCGAACTCTGGAACTCTCTGCCCCTCTATGTGCATTTGGCTTCATCAGTCGGGAGGTTCAAGTCTGCTCTTAAACACACGTTAAATTAAAATTAAATTGTAAAAGAAAATAATAATAATCTAATATTTACTTGGGGGTGCTATGGGGGTACAATGACTAATCCAGGGGTAGCTATAGCGCCCCCCTAGTGCCCCACTGGCGCTGCCACAGCTCTGATAGTTATTTTATTGGGTATGATGAGTTAAATGATTTTAGAAATTATTAGCTACTTGACAGACACTGCCTTGAAAAACTTACCTACAAGTGCATTATGCCTGAAAATTTTGTAGAGTTTGATAAGCTTCCTTTCTCTCAATTACACCTGAAGTCTGATAAATATGGAGGCCCTGAACTGCAAACCACACTAACAAATCACTAAACACAACAACTTCAGAATCACAAAAACAAAAGAAAATCTGTATATCATCCGTTCTATTTTCCATTGAAAACAAAAAATCAAAAAAGGAAAATTTGTTTTAGAAACAGATTCCAAAAAAAATCAAAAAATGTTGTGCTTTTCGTATTTTCTGTTTCAGTCTCAGACCAAATATACTAAATGGAAAAACAACTGGAGAACCAAATTTGATTTTAATATTTCAATTGTCAGGTTTGCATCAGCAGGTGTCGTACTGATCCCAAAATCAGATATATAGAACATTTCGGCCTCGAGGGCAGGGTTTTCACTGACCAGAGTAGGCCAACGTTAACCGCGGTAGTCTGTAACACGTGCAATCGAGGACTGATGGTCATAGGGCCTGTAGATTCCTTCGTCATTGCCCCAATACCACACAAGCTTGAGGTTTTGTTATGCAGAAAAGAGGTTCCTGGACCAAGGAATTGCAGATCACACGAGTGAGAGAACATGTACACAGATCATGTACAAGAAGGACTTCCGGCTTGTCACCGAGAAACGGAACCACTGGCGGCGTAGCTTGACATGAGTAGCAACTACCCAGCTACTGACGTTGATTATGTCCTGTTGACAGTAAACATCACCTGGGGACATGACCTGCAAGTTGATGATGAATTCTAGTACTCCAGTTTCAGGGTCAACTCGAAGGGGAATAGCACTGCCTAAGGAAAAAGCTAGGTGAAAGGCAATCACATATTCCTTAGATGTCCCGCTAAGCAAGTCATGCACCATTTCCAGAGAGACAAGAAAAAGAGGAATCCTCCCCATAAGCTAACATCGCTAACATCCAGACTATAGTTGGACAGACAAGAGGTCACCAGCTGAGTGTGAGAATAGCTGGCTGAGATAAAAGAACAAAGTTCGTACACCATGGTGGTGTTCTTACGCAGCATCTTACTGTGCGTGTTCAGGACAACCATAGTCTGGTAATGAGATGTACCTAGTAGCTTAAAAGCATGCCACTGGCGAAGCACAAGTTCATGCAGTGAAGGGACTTCCATCTCAAGCTCGGTGACATGACGTTTTACAGCTTCAATTTTGATAGAATTTAAAGATTGGTATTGGTAACAGTGAATTTCTGTAGCTGGAGAGATGTCGGCCTCAGAGTGCCACATCATAGTATGAGTCCAATTATCCAGTGTCAGAAAGAGACCCAAAGGAACTCATCAGTTTCCGAGAACAGACAATTTCAAGGTTTAATCTGCTAAACACTTTCTGGGTAAAGAGATGGTAGTAAGTCATCAACAGTCCTGGGCGCTCCTTAAGGGTGATCCCCGAAAGGGGTCCAGGATCATAGAGCCGTTGAAGAGCAGGCTTAGCCGTGTCACCTATTGCAAAGATACACGTGACCAACATCAGAAACATTGTTAGTCCGGAAACCTGGAACCCCAATCGACATAGACTGGCGCAGGAGCGGACTGTGTAGAGCACCCGGTTGGGATTGACTCCCAAGGGCTATGCTCTGGGGTGAACTCCAGAGGGCTCTCAGTTGGTGTGTAAGTGCAACCAGAAAGAATTGGGTCAGTTTGTAATGGTGTAGTGTTGAGTGTGACCTTTGACACCCCCCCCCCCCCCCCCCCCCCCCCGCTAGGTGTAGTGCATGCCACAGGGCGAGGTGTCTCAAGGAGCACTGAGACGACACATACACTAGGACGGTGTATGTGGCTGTCCAGCGAAACACCATAATGACAGACATATGGGTGTTGCTGTTGTGGTTCACAACACCACATGAAGACTTGAGGTCCTGGGGGGCTTCATGGACAGCGATCAAGTCCATCGAGTCCAGAGCTTCAACCCAAAGAGGTTAATTTTGGGCTCAAAGCGATTGATCAGGTATTTACCAAACAGGAAAGGAAAAGGCTCAAGGTCAGACATGAACACGGGATGACACACCAACATTCGACCAACAAAAAGGTCAAGTAAACACACAAAAGACAAGGTCGTTGTGGCCTGAGCATAAGGACTGACATTCAAGGTGGATCGATCATCCCAGCCAGCGGCAACATGAATGTCTTTATGTAGCTGAAAATGAATTATTTTACGATTTTCACTTTATTGACATTTTTCGCAGGGTTTTAAACCCTAAGCTGATTCTGGCTCTTCAAAGTTTTCTCTGTCTGCAGGACACCCAGCTGGACGTTGAGATCCTGTTCACCATGGCTGTGACGCAGCTGAATTAATTAAGGAATGTGATGCCTATTCACAAAGCCATCTTTCCTGCGTGCTTGACCAATGCTGACCTGGATGCACTGGCTTTGGAATGAGCTGCAGGTGCCGTCTCTTCTGCAACTTGTTTTTTATTATAAAGATTTCTAGTAGTTAAACTCTGATAGCTTGGTTATTCATTATATTTGACAAGAGCACACGGTTATTTTTTTACAGTACGATTAATTTTATTCATTATATTTAACTAGACTGCACGGCTATTTTTACAGTGCGATTAGATTTAATTAATTATATTTGACTAGACCACACATTTTTTTACAGTGCGAATATATTTTATTCATTATATTTGACTAGACTGCACGCTTGTTTTTTACAGTGCATTTAAATGCTGTTTATTATAGCTGACTAGATTGCATGGTTATTTTTTACAGTCTGTTTAGCTTTATTGTCACATACATTTTTGTGTACAATTTCTGAAATAAAAAGAAATAATGAAAATGAAAATGCATCATTTTTCCACGCATCTGTCAGAGATGGAGGATCAGGAGGTAATAAAAAAAGTTTATTACACACCATCACACCCCGGTAGTTACAGAGGTATAGAAAGATTTAGAGCCAGTTTACAACGAGAGATTGGGGAGAAGGTTTCAATAGATAAGGCGAGTGGTGGTCTTTCAGAACAGGACTCTTACACACTCCACAAACCAGCAAGAGTTTGTTTTCCGAGAAATAAGATTTTTTCCTCAGGGTCTCTAAAGCAGTTTCAATCAGACTTATGCGACATACAGTCGACATCAAAATCAAACAATGGTTTTAATTATCTTTTAATCGTCATGGATGTATTTTCAAAGAAAGCCTATGTACGAGCCCTCAAAAATAAAACAGGGAAAGATGTTACAGAAGCCTTTGCTTCGGTTTTGAAAGAGACCGGGACCCCTATAAAACTGCAAACGGATGCGGATAAAGAATTTTTTTAATAAGAAATTTGATGCCTTCATGAAAAAGCACAGCATTGTGCACTTTGCCACAGCCAGCAGCGTAAAGACCAGCGTTGTGGAGAGATTTAACATGACTCTAAAAGGTAGAATAGGGAGGTATTTCACAGCCAAAAACACTCATCGGTACATAGATGTGATTCAAGATTTAGTACGAGGTTATAATCACCGAATCGAAGTAAACATGGAAAATTATCAGCAGGTTTATGGAGCCACCTCACTGAAACCTGCAAAGAAGATTAAGTTTAAAAGGGGAGACGTTGAGAGAATTTCCAAACTCTGAGGTGTTTTTGATAAAAAGTATGAACAGAGTTTTACACATGAACTGTTCAGTTTCTGATTGCATACCTCGTTCACCACCCGTTTACAAAATAAAAGATTTTGACGGGGGACAGTTAGAGGGGTAATTTTATGAAGATGAGCAGCAAAAAGTAAACATATCGACCGAGAGATTCTTCGACGTTGAAAAGATTCAAAAGCGCCAGATATTCCAAGGGGAGCGACACGTTTTTGTTAAAAGGCTCAGTTTGGCCGCCGAAATTCACCAGCTGGGTCGATGCTTTAAACATCCATGATGCTTATGGATCTGAGACAGGAGGAGGGTTTTTATATCACATTACCCTGTAACGCAAGCGCCAATGTTTTTTAAAATAATACAATCTCCAGTTATAGGACTGATTTGGCTCGCCATATTAATTTGAATGGAACGTGTTAGGTTGGATTAACGGAAATTGCATACACGCACTTGTGGTTCAATTTGCCGAATGAGGATGCTTTTTTTGAATGGCTGTTGAACGCCGCTATTACGCACGGCGAAAGTTGAAGGTACCTTTGTGGACACGATCACCCATGTGTTTACTCAGCGTGACATACATCTTGCAAACGAAAAATGATTTATCACCTGCAGAGAAATGGCCCCAATTGATTTAAATATTACATAACCCAGACGGGCAGAGACCAGAACGCTTTCAGGGGTGTTCCATATTTATTTGGGTGTGGCTTTGGCGCAATTTACTCAAGACTGTTCAGATTCATACCACAAGGATTTGCTTTGGCGAAGCCGCATCTCAAAAAGGCTGCGACGGGGATTGCATCAGATGTGATGACTGTCAGCAAAATCACAGAGCCTAACGCATAGGAGGGGTCGGGCTGATGGTTCTGTCAAGAAGAGTCTGAAAAAAAAAACCCTGGTAGTCATAAGAAGGGGAGTACTTCACAAAACGACTGCAGAAAAAAAGCCACAGTTACACAAAGGAAGCCTACGCATAAGCGGTACCAGCGGGGCTCTGATATTTTTTAATCATGTCACTGCTTCACAGTAAATCATCAGAATGCACACTGAGCGAATTGGCTCTTTTCACCGTCCCCATTATGCAGTTGTCTACAGAGGATAAAATCTACAGCAAGATTTTACCCTTCCTTATCAGCTCTCACGGATAACGGACCTGTAGAATTTTTTGTTGCTGGGAATGGGGAAAGATATTTAGATTTAAATGACACACTGCTGTTTTTACATGTGAAAATCACCAACGATGATGAATCTCCTCTGGCTAACAGAGCCGCCACGGCTCTGATTAATTATCCTATAAACACAATGTTTTCACAATGTGACGTGATCCTCGGCAACCGCCTTATTTCACAGTCCAGCGCTACACATCCCTACAGAGCAATCCTTCATTTCCGTCACATGAATGTGGAATATCTTGCGCTGTGCAGAGACGGTAAACAGATCCCATCAACAGCATTCCAGCCGACTTTTGAACACAGAACGCCTGTTAGAGAATTGTACAACCTGTTTACAGCCACATCCAGACATTGGAAAGATCTGCCGCTGGCCATCAACAGGATAGAATATCAACAGGGGTACACGCTCTTTGCATTCAATCTGAACTCTGCGTGTGACGTAGACGTTTTTTCTCCTGCTGCTAATGGCAACTTGAGACTGGAGATGCGCTTCGGTGCCCCGAGACCGCTACACTAATTGTGTATGCATGCTATGATTCCATTCTCGAAATAAACTCAAAGAGGTTCTGGTTGATTATTACTGATGAATAATCACGAGCTGCATGAAATATTATCCCGCCTGCTCGGGGATGTATTTTTGGGAGTGTTTGCCTCTGATCAGCTGCCTACAATCATGAAAAAATTCCTGCTCCCGGCCTATTTCATAGTAAACACACACCCATCTAATTTGCCTGGTGAACATTGGTTAGCTGGAGCAAGAGGGCATTGGGACATTTTCCGATCCTTATGGATTTTCACCAGAGTTTGAATATTATCCCAAAACCATCCTCCATTTTCTAACGCTGACGGCCGAGCACCGGATACACGGCAGTGTTTGAAGCAGATGGTAGCTCGTTAACAAACATCCACACTTAAGATGCATTTTCGCCTAATTTATCTACTGACAACTCAAAAAAATAATCTGGTAATTATAACTCACTCAACCTGGAGGTAAGTGAAGAAAATTTAGAAAGTTTACAAAACTATAGTTTTTGAGTTTTTCGTTATGGGTCCGAAGAAATCAGCAGCTGAGCCCGAAACACCTGGGACCAAGAGGAGCAGTCCTCAGGACTCGCCTGAGGCCTCATCTCCCCGTAAGGACATATTAGAATTATTAGATTCTATAGATAAACGGCTTCTGGGATTTGAGGGGCGACTTCATCTGCTTGAGGTTCTACACCAGGAGTTTCAGAACCTCCGTCAGTCTCTAGAGTTCAGCCAGGAGCAGGTGGAGCGGCTCGCCGCTGAGAACGCGTCTCTGCGGGAGTCCGTTTCTTCCCGAAGAAACGGTAAAAAAACATCACCTTTCATCAGGTACATCGCCTAGGAGCTAAACGAGTGGACAGCAGAAGACCTCGTCCCATCGTGGCTAAATTTGAACATTTTAAGCAGAAGGATCTTGTTAAAAGTCACGGAAGAAAGCTCAAAGGAAAAGATTTCAGCGTAAATGACCAGTTCCCTAAGGAAATCCTGGATCGGCGCCGAGTCCTCTTTCCGCTGCGCAAAAAGTTTATCCAGGATGGGAAGAGGGCTGTCATCTCTGTGGATAAGCTTTATGTGGACAATAAACTTTACAAGGAGCGAGGAGTGACAGACTGGCTGTATTAGCCCAACATCAGGTCAGACATTTACTATTCTTATCAGGATTCACTGGGATTGATAACGGTTGGGATTAAACAGCTGCTAAATCCGTTTTCTAGATGATGAGATCACCTGTTCATCACCACCTCACACCCCTATCACCTTTTCCTTTTAGCTATTTCTTCTTTTTTAACCTGTATCTGTATTTTCCTTTCTTCTTTTCCTGCTTCTGTACCTTTACACCTGTATGGCACAACCACACAACTTTCCAACTCTGCGTCAGACTCAGCACACACGTACACACGTACACACGCACACACACACACACACACACACACACACACACACACACACACACACACACACACACACACACACACACACACACACACACACACACAAATATATATATTAAATCCACAGCAAATATCATAATTTATGCGTCAAATAATACAACCACAAACACAGTTGGATCTTTATTATTATTGTTATTATAATTATTATTATTATTTACTTTTCAGTTGTTTATTAACATACTATTTTATACATTTAGATACTTATTCCATCTTATTCACATGAAGGCGTCATATTTTAGCTACTCACACACACATCTATGGGTGCACTAAGATTTGTCTAATGGAACGTACATGGAGCTGGCTCCATAGAGAAAAGATTAAAGATTTTTGATCAGCTAAAGAGAGTGCAAGCAGACGTAATATTATTACAAGAGACTCATAGAACTGCCACATCCGCAGATGAACTTAAAACACCTGAGTTTCCCAGCATGTTCTTTGCCTGCTTTAACTCTAGGCAAAGAGGTGTAGCTATTTTAATATACAAAAACATCAATTTCACAGTATTGGACACAGTCTCTGATCCAGAGGGTAGATTTATAATGTTAAAAATATCTGTACAGAATCAAAGCTTATGTATTGTCAGCATATACTGTCCAAATATTGATGACCCTCCATTCTTTCATAATTTTTTCTCTGTACTCTCTGAACACTTGGGACTGTCCACTTACATTTGGAGGCGATTTTAATTTTTGGATGAACTCTTTAACAGACAGGCTCAGTACAGCTGGGACTCAGTGCAATTGGCAGTCCACTAATATAGTTAAACAGTATCGTAGGTGTGTTCTTGCTGTGTATTAGTTCTAATTCCGTGCTATTGTTCTTTTTTTAAAACACAGAAACGTTTTCGTTACCTGTTTTGTTGCTACGTTTCGCCGGCGACTGCAGGCTTCCTCAGGCATCGTCGGAGAGGGGAGAGCGGGCAGTAGAGGGCGACAACGTCCTCTGCTGCCCGTGGATAAACGGAGAAGGAAGTGACGCGCCACCATCAGCGTCAGCCCGAGGAAGCCTGCAGCCGCCGGCGAAGCGTAGCGACAAAACAGGTAACGAAACCGTTTCTGTGTTTTTAAAAAAGAACAACAGCATGGAATTAGTTAAACAGTACATGAGTGATTATGGGCTTTGTGATGCATGGCAATCTCTTCATCCTAACCGTAGAGAATATACTTTTTTTCCACACACGTCCACCTCTCTCATTCACGTTTTGATTACTTTCTAGTCAGCAGCTCATTGTTGGCTGACATTTCAGACACTGAGATACACCCCATAGTTGTCAGCGGCCATGCTCCTGTTTCTTTAACTCTGGTAAACAAGAAGACAATCCCACCAAGCAAAAACTGGAGGTTTAATACATCACTGCTTAAAGATGAAGGTTTTATAGAAATTTTTAAAAAGGAGTGGGCTTTATATTTAGAACATAATGACCTGCCTGGAACATCAGCATCTGTTCTCTGGGAGGCAGGAAAGGCAGTGATGAGAGGTAAAATAATCTCTTTCTCATCACATAAGAAAAAAAAAACTGAAAACAAACGTATTCAGGAGTTAGAAGAAATCATTAAGTCTTTAGAGGCATCCACAGAAGAAGAGTTAATGAGCAAATTACGTAAAGCTAAATTAGAACTTCATGGAATTATTGACAAAAAGACAATTTTTAGCACAAAGACTACGAATAGAAAACTTTGAACATAGTAATAAATCAGGTAAACTTTTAGCTAGCCAGTTAAAAATGAATAAAGAGAAAACTACCATATCTGCTGTTAAAGACTGAACCGGGAATATAGTTTATGACCCTGAAAGAATAAACAACACTTTCAGAGACTTTTACCAAACTTTGTACTCACCACAGATAAACCCATCAAATAACGAGATCAATGAGTTCCTTGACAGGATAACACTTCCTAAATTATCAGACAACCAAGTTACAGTCCTGGACTCACCACTAACATCAGCAGAGCTCCAGGAAGCCCTTAAATCAATGACTAATAGGAAAGCTCCTGGTCCAGACGGGTTCCCAGTAGAATTCTACAAAGAATTCTGGATCATTATCGCCCAATTTCTCTTATTAATGTTGATCTCAAAATAATTTGTAAAGCCCTGGCAAAAAGATTAGAGAAGGTAACCCCCTTCATAATACACCGTGACCAAACTGGTTTCATCAAGGGTAGACAGTCATCCACTAACTCACGTAGATTACTTAATTTGATAGATTTTTATAGTAGAAACACAGAAACTAGTATATTATCTCTAGATGCAGAAAAGAGTTAACTGGAAGTTCTTATTTGCAACTTTACATAAATTTGGGTTTGGGAACTTCTTCATAAACATGCTACAAACATTATACAGTTCACCAACAGCACGTGTCAGGACGAACGACCAAATATCAGCTAGCTTCTGTCTTCAGAGGGGGACCAGGCAGGGATGCCCACTCTCCCCCTCACTGTTTGCTATTTTTATTGAAATACTAGCAGCAGCAATTAGGCAAACAACAGGTATTAAAGGGATAAAGTGTAAGAAAATAGAACATAAGATCAGTCTTTATGCAGACGATGTTTTACTCTTTCTCCGGAATTCTCAATCTTCTCTCTCTCATTCAATAGAACTTATAAACTCTTTTTCAAAAGTTTCAGATTACTCTATAAACTGGTTAAAATCCACAGTTCTACCAATTAATTTCTCTTTTGTCAATTTACTTAATACACAATTGGAGTCAGGGAATATCACATACCTGGGAATTAATGTCTCTCCCAAGTTAGCAGATCTAACCAAACTAAACTACATCCCACTTTTAAAGAAAGTGGAAGATGATCTTGCAAGATGGAAATCCTTACCGATATCACTCATGGGGAGGGTTGCTACAATTAAAATGATGGTCTTACCCAGAATAAATTACTTATTTTCAATGATCCCAAACAAACCACCAGCTGACTGGTTTAGATCTCTGGACTCCTCAATTACCAAATTCCTTTGGCAGGATAAACCTCCACAAATTAGCTTAAAAACGCTTCAGAAGACCAAAGACAGAGGAGGACTGGATCTACCCAACTTTTATTATTATTTCTTAGCCAACAGGCTGCAATATATACCAAGATGGTTGCAAGATAACCCACTAGATGAGTCTTGGTTAGACATAGAACAGACACTTTGCAATACGATAGAGCTATCAGACTAACCATTTATTAGCTCAAGCATAAGAAAACATGAAGAATACAAAAGTATTAGTATCGGCACCTCTCTGACAGCATGGTGGGAGTATCTTCAAATGACAGAGTCTTCACTAGTACCATGCAGACGCACACCTATCTGGAATAATCCTGATATTTTGCAAAAGAATAAAATGGTGAACCTTCCAGATTGGAAAAATAAAGGAATCCTATACCTGGAACACATATATGAAGGATTGGACTTCATCCCATTTAATAGAATAGTCTCCCAATTTGGAATAGATAAGAATAGCTTTTTAGAATACCACCAAATTAAATCTGTAGTCAAACAAAAATTTAAGCTCAATAAAATAGAATTACAAACACCACCAAGGGTATTAGACTTCTATAATCTCAAACCCCACAAACTACTGTCTAAAGTATATAAGACACTGTCCAAAATAGACGACAGAATAGCAATCCCTATTGAAAAATGGGAGGTGGATCTATCAGTCAGCTTTGACCAGAACTTCTGGTCCCAAACTTGTTTAAAAACTTTTAAAATGATCAGACACTCCAATTTACAATTAATTGAGTACAAAATTCTACACAGAGTACACTATACAGGTCATCGGATGTTCAAGATGGGGTTTGTGTCATCTGACACCTGTACACACTGCACAAACAACATTCCTGACAATTACATTCATGCACTGTGGTCCTGTCCACCTGTCCAGGAATTTTGGGGTAGAGTATGTGAAGACCTGTCAAAGTCTCTGAAATGTCATATCCCAACCACCCCCTCTCTTTGTTTACTGGGAAACCTGAACGATGTCCCGATTGAAACATCTTTGGTTCACGTGGTTCTGACTGCCATATGCATCGCTAAGAAAACTACCATCTTGAATTGGAAAAATAGAGAAACTCACTGCATTAACCAGTATAGAAATCTTTTGTTAGATCATATTACACTTGATTTAGCCTCTGCTTCCACTTCAAATCAATCTCTCTGGGCTCCTTTGATCGGTTCCATTACATAGCGATGATGGGGGACCATTGACGTTGTCCGGCGGGATGATGTGGGTGGGGGGTCTGAGTTTAGAGTATCCGGATGTTCCCTGGAGTGGGTTCACTGGGGGTGTCTGGGACTGGGGGGCCGGTAACCCCCTCTGGAGGTGCTTGGGTTGCCTCGGGGGGTGGACTACTGGCGGTTGTGAGTGGGGCAGCTGCATTGCGTCTGGGTGGAGGCCTGGGGGCTCGGGGTGTGGGGGTGGCCAGCCCCGTGTGGGGATCTGGGCGGGGCTTTGGGGGTCGGGTCCTGATATGTATGCTGCCGGGAAGAAGGCAGGAACACGCAGCAGTGCCTGGCCCGGGTTCAGGGGCCTCAGGTAGACCTTGGCTCCTCTGCTGTCCCATCACAGGGGAGGGGGAGGTCCAGGAGGGGGAGGACCCAACCTTACCTGGATGTCCTATGTCTTATATATTCTGGAAGTTGCGCAAATGCAAGGATGGGCATAGATCTTCTGATGGGGTGGGGCTGGGTTGGTGCCCTCGGACTCTGTGAGGCTCTGTAATGCTGCTGCTTTGGGCCCTGGCAGGATGGGCTGGGGTCTCCACGCCCTGGGTGGCAATTTGACAACAGAGGTGCCTATTGGGGCCAGTGGGGGAGCTGGCTCCCTGGAGGGCTAAGCCCAACCAGCCGTTTCTTCCCATCCCCGCATATTTCTCTCCTCCTGCTCCCTCACATCATCACACAAACATGCACATAGAATCTTGGGGGGGGGGGGGGGAATGGACACATATGACCTTGGGGGGTGGGCAAGTCAGGGAGTGCGGGTATGGACCCCATTTCCGCATTCCTGTGGCAATCTGCCCCCCAATTGTATTTGCAACTTATAACTTCCACCGACGACATTCCACTCAAACACACACTTAGGGCCTTGGGAGTGAGCACATTCAATGGCAGTTGGCAGGGGGATTTCTCAGCTTCCTCCCGAGTGCCAGTGCCCACTTCCAATTTTAAACCGCACTTAGACACCGAGGGTGCAAGTGGGGTGGTGTGGTGGCATCAGCTGGCATAGGCCAGACAATGCCCGCACTGCCCGCTCCCCACAGCCATGGAATACACCTCATCGACACACAACACTATATTGGAGCAGGCGGAGGGAGACTAGGGGTCTTAGCACACCTCTGTTGTTGCTTGGCTTCATGGGGCTGGAGGCTAGGAGGGAGATCTGGCCGTCTGGTTGGAGTCTGGGGTGGTGGGTTGCTGTGCTCAGTGTTGGGTGGGGGAGCCTGCTCATCAGCACCCCAGCAGAAAGGGTCAAACTCTGGGAACCGGTGATGGTTGTACCCAATGTGCAGCATTACCGGGACCAGAGTGAATAGGGTGTGTATGTGGAGCATGAGTGGGTGTCCGGCGTGCATTCATGTAAGTCTTGAGTTGTATGTGTATGTGTGAGCATGAGGGAGGGAGTGTGTGACTGTGTTTTAAGTATCAGGCGTGACATTAAAAGCAGACACTTTGATGCTCCACCTTAGAATAAATCTGTAAGGCTTGTCAACAGCATTCAGACATCAATTCTGTTTGCTTCACAGCCAGACAGGACACGGATTGTGAAAAAAAAGAGAAGAGTCCGAAAAAAGTGTTCGCCTCTGATCAGCTGTCTACAATCATGAAAAAATTCCTGCTCCCAGCCTATTTCATAGTAAACACACACCTATCTAATTTGCCTGGTGAACATTGGTTAGCTGGAGCAAGAGGGCATCGGGACATTTTTCGATCCTTATGGATTTTCACCAGAGTTTGAATATCATCCCAAAACCATCCTCCATTTTCTAAAAGAACAGTGCTCGGAAATACATTATCAGGATGCGCAGCTGCAGAGCCTGACATTTATTTACCGTATTTAGCCGAATAAATAAATGCAAGGATTTTTTTTAAATGATCAATTATGCAAACGGGGTGGGGGTCGTCTTTTAATCGCTGACTAAGCGTTTACATATATATGTCATATCTTTATAATTCACAGGGGTCTGGGGTCAGTACACAACTGCAACAGCAGAGGTCGTGGTGAGGTCATTGAAATAGAGAAGAAAAATACTGGGGAGGAATCTGGAGTTAAGCGGATCTAAAATTAGGCAAGTTAACCAACAGCTGCGGCAGAGTTACGACGCTAACTTCTAAATGATGGTTGTCAACGCAGCAGAAGCAACTAACAACTGCCACACAGCCAGAAAATACGGCGTTGCGGAGTGTAACGTCCGAAGCTGGCACGTCCAGAAAGACTGTCTGAGAAATGCTAACAACGAGAGAAAAGCTTTTCGTGGTCCTCAATGCGGCTGTTTCCAAGAAATTGACAGGCGGGTGTGTGAGTTTGTTACTGAGAAACGTAACGAAGGTCTGCCCATTACAAGAGCCATCATCCAGCTCAAAGCCTTGAACATTGCCAAGGAGTTAAACATACCGACCACCGAATTTAAAGCCAGCACCGGCTGGTGCATAAGGATGATGCGCCGGAGCGGCCTCGCACTGCCGCAGGTGAGAAGTCTTATCGTGAAGTCAACTGGAAATGAAAAGAATCAGATCACCGTCATGTTGGCGTGCCTGGCAGACGGGACTAAGTTGGCCCTGTGTGCGATTTTAAAACGCAAAACTGTGCTGAAAGAGCCAATGCCAGCTGGCATTATTGTGAGAGCCCAGGAGAAAGGCTGGATGGAGAGCGAACTTGTGGTCGATTGGCTGAAAGTGGTGTGGGGAACGCGACGCGGCACGCTCAGAAAAAAGAGAAACATGCTGATTATGGATGTGTTCTGCGGACACCTGACTGATGCTGTCAAAACTCCTGGTGAGGAAGATGAACGGCGACCTGGTCATCATACCGGGCGGGATGACAAGCCAGCTGCAGGTGCTGGATGTGGTGGTTAACAAGCCTTTCAAGGACAACCTGCGCAGGAGGTACACAGAGTGACTCCTGTTCGGTGATCACGCTCTCACACCGTCTGGAAAAATTCACAAACCGACTGTACATCGGCTTTGTGAATGGATCCTCCAGGCATGGGATGCAGTAACAGCAGAGAGCATCATCAACAGCTTTAAAAAGTGCTGCATATCCAACGCATTGGATGGCAGTGAGGATGACATTCTGTGGGAGGAGGCGGGACCGCAGCGTGAGAGTGACAGTGACTCCGAGCAGAGCGAAGCAGAGGACATCTGTGAGTAAATGCCTCATGCAGACTTTTGAAATGACTTTTGATTTGACATGTTAAGAGAAGTTCTTACAGTTTGACTACAGTGGGGTTTTTTTGTTCAGTACCCGGTTTGTGTAAAGCACTTTGAGTTGGATTTTACTGGTCTGATTAAGTGCTATATAAATAACATTTGATTGATTGATTGATTTTCTGACAGAACCCCAAAAGCCTCATAAGATTTTTGTGACTGCATTAATAGGTAAATATTAAAGTAGTCTGTATTTACAGTATTATTGTATTTACCAACAATTTTCAAATATTAAATATTTTCTTTAAAAAGTGAATTTTACCTTTTTCTTGGATCATCTTATAAAAGGGGTCTTCCTATATTCGGGTGAATACGGTATTTATTTATTTATTTATTTTATTTAACCTTTATTTAACCAGGATAGAGACCCAATGAGGTTAAGAACCTTTTTTAAGAGGGTGTCCTGGCCAAGAGGCAGCAAAAAATACATGGCACATGCGCTCTGCCTGAATCAGTGTGTGTGTGTGTGTGTGTGTGTGTGTGTGTGTGTGTGTGTGTGTGTAAGTTCAGAGAGAGCAGCGGCAGGCTCGTCTGTCTCGTCTCTGCATGTATATTTGATCGGTAAACAGGTAAATTCAGAGATTTTGACCATAAACATGATGAAATCACACAGAAAACTAATGTAAAGAGCAGTAAGTGGACACATTGACGTTATATTAAATCATCATTACTATTTTACTTGTCACGATGACGAGGGAGGTGGTGCCTCCTCTGACCATCCATAACAGGTGATGTGTGCTTGCTGGTAGTTTAGAGATTGAATGTTGAAGATATGGCTGGTTATTGGGGGGGTGGCGGATGTGTTGGTTGACTGGGTGGGAGGTTTTATTTATTGTTGATTGTATTGATGTGGATTCCATTTTACGGGACTGGGTACTTGGTGAATATGTAAATGTGTAGTTGGATGAGGTCTGTGAATAAAGTGAATGATGATTTCTCTCTCCTGGTGAGTCTCACGGAGGCTCTGATGGGTGCTGTGTTTTACGTGAAGTGTGGCAAACCTAGACTTCAGCGATAACATGAGGGGATAAATGTGTGCCGTACCTAGAGGAGATCTCATACAGGTCTGGGAGGACATTACAGGACACCCCCGCTACTGACACAGAGTGGAGGATGTCTTCAACCTTCTGTCCCAGGTTGGAGCCTGAAATAGTCACCAAGGTGCCTCCTGCCAGGAGTCCAGACAGGGGCTCAATCTAAAGACAACATGGAACAGATGTTCAGTGAAAATTAAACCAATAAAAGCTCTTATGTGAACACTGGCATTCCTACTACAGAGATGTATTCACTTCAGCTTGAGCTCATTGTCTTTAACGAGGGGATTGGGGGGGGGGGGCTATAAGAATGATTAAACCATGAATTTGTTAACACAAAAACAAATACAGGGGTGGAGATAGGGTCTAAGTTGTGACCTACAGTGATGAGATCAAAGCAGAGTACTTACAGAGTGTATGACAGGGGCAGGGCATGTCTGCTGAACCTGCTCCCTGCAGGAGTCTGAGTACAAGCAGCTGGCCTGCAGACCACCACACCACACACAGCTGTACTTCTGGTCAGCTGTGTGGCAGCGGCTGCAGTCAGATCGGCCCACAGAGCAGTTGTACAAGGTCACTGATGGCAGATAGATAGATGGGTTATTATTATCAATGAGAGCATAATCAACCGTTGGAGTCAGATAGCAGTTAAAAAGAAACAAAAATTCATAAAAAGAAACACTTTAAACCCGTCTCATGTCCTCCTTCCCAACCCCGTGCCTTCCACTGCCTATTTCACACGTTCACACATTTTTTTCTGTGGTTGATTTGAAGCTGACAGTCTACAGCGTGAGGGACAGAACTGGTCTCGAGCACATTTGTATGGTCCTTACACACATGCGCGCGCGCACACACACACATGCACACACAGCACACACACACACACACACGACAAAATATAAAATAATAAGAGCTAAAATGAAAATTGTAATATAAAAAAGTTATATAGATATTAAAATTATGTAGATCATAAATATATGGTTATATATACACACACATATATATATATATATATATATATATATATATATGTGTGTGTGTGTGTGTGTGTGTGTGCATGTGTGTGTGTGTGTGTGCGCGTGTATGTGCATGTGTGTGTGTGTACACACTGCTCACAAGAATTAAAGGAACACTTTTTTATTGGGCCTGGCATGAAATCAATTAAACCTGTCTGATAATTTCCTGGTGGATTAAGCAGCTGAGGGCATTGTTGATCACTTTCAGCTCTATCGGTGTTCATGGACGTAACGACAGGTGCACTAAAGTGGCAACAATTACAAAACCCTCAAAACTGGACTGGTTTAACATGTAGAGGTCATTTCAAGTTTCTCCCTCTTGATCTTTGTCGGCTGGTTTTCCACTCGTGCTAGTTTCGGCTCCCTACTGGCAGTATGAGGCGATTCCTTAACCCTGCAGAAGTTGCACAGGTTGTCCAACTTCTCCAGGATGGCACATCCACACGTGATGCAGCAAGAAGGTTTAATGTGTCTCCCAACACAATCTCCAGAACATGGAGGAGATTTCAGGAGACTGGCGGTTATTCTCGGAGAGCTGGACAGGGCCATAGAAGGTCCACAACCCATCAGCAGGACTGATACCTGCTCCTTTGTGCAAGGGGGAACAGGCTGAGCACTGCTCGTGCCCTTCAGAATGACCTCCAGAGGGCTACATGTGTGTGGGGCTACATGTTTCTGGCCACACACACCAGGGGGCACACTCTAGACCTTGTTTTTACCCTGAATCTAAATGCTGACAGTGTTTGTCCTGAGGACGTTTATATTTCAGATCACCATTGCATTTTCTTCAACTTGTCAGTTTCTGCGTCCCCACCTCCTGCACGCCTTATGGTTAGTTCTCGTTTTCTTAATGAGAGCACAGCTAGCAATTTTTCTGCTGCTTTTGATCCACCCTGTTGTTCTGATAACGACCCAGATTCCTTAACTTCTCAGTTTAACGAGCACTGCCTCTCCATTCTGGACAACATCTGTCCTGTCAGAACCAGATCAGTTCCTGCAGTGAACCCTACTCCCTGGTTTAATGACAGCCTTCGCAGCCTGAAGCGCCAGTGCAGGAAAATTGAGCACTTGTGGAAGAAAACCCATCTCCACGTCCATCTGCTGCATCTAAAGGATCTTCTGACATCCTTTAACTCTGCAGTCAGAGACGCCAGGGTTTCCTATTTCTCCAACCTGGTGTCCCAGAGCAAAGGGAACCCCAAGGTGCTGTTTAACACCATCAGCAGCATCGTCTCTCCTGCCTCTCCTACAGCCTCCATCCACTCTGTTGCAGACTGTGAGAACTTTCTGTCTTTCTTTGTGGACAAAGTCAATAAGGTTAGATCTAGCATCTCTCCTTCAGCCTTATCGCCGCCTCTCCCGACTCCAACCAGGCCCATCATCCTAGATAGCTTTGCTCCTGTTTCTTTGCCTGAGTTAACCAAACTAGTTAACTCTATGAAGACCTCTGCATGCCCCCTCCACATCTTACCCTCATCTTTGTTTAAAAGTGCTTTTCAGTCCATCGGTCCCAGCGTGCTCTCTATAATTAATGCTTCTCTGGTTTCTGGTCAGGTCCCTGCTTACTTTAAGAACGCTGTAATCCACCCGCTTCTTAAAAAACCGAGTCTCGACCCCTCTCTCCATAGCAGCTTCAGATCATCCCTAAACTTCCGTTCATCTCCAAGATCTTGGAAAAGGTTGTGGCTAAACAACTCACAGCTGCTCTTGATGAACATAACATCTATGATAGCTTCCAGTCAGGTTTTTGTAGAGCTCATTCTACTGAAACAGCTCTTCTTAGGGTCTCTAATGACCTTCTGACTCACAGTGATGCAGGGGACTGTTCTGTTCTGGTCCTGCTGGACCTGACTGCAGCCTTTGACACTGTTGACCATCACCTGCTACTGGAGAGGCTGAGAGACTGGGTAGGCCTATCAGGATCTGCTCTGGAGTGGTTCTCCTCTTATCTCTCTGAGCGCTCCTTTTCTGTGGCCGTCTCCAAGTTTAGGTCCTCCACCACCTTCCTTACCCATGGTGTCCCACAAGGTTCTGTGCTGGGGCCTCTACTCTTCCTCCTCTATCTGCTTCCTCTTCAGCACATCCTGAGCTCCTTCAAAGGAATCTCCTACCATCTTTATGCAGATGACATCCAGCTGTACATCTCCTTTAAGCCCCATGAGATGTCTAAGCTGCAGCTGTTACACACCTGCTTAGACTCTATCAAAGCCTGGATGGTGGGAACTTTCTACAGCTGAATGAAGATAAGACTGAGATCCTCATCTGTGCCCCAGACAAGCTGGTTCCCAAAGTCAGAGACTCTCTTGGTCAGCTTGCTTCCCACACCAAACCTTCTGTCAGGAATCTTGGTGTGACCTTTGACCCAGCTCTCACCCTGGATTCTCATGTCAGTTCTCTTGTTGGCTCTTCCTTCTTCCATCTCAGGAACGTTGCTAAGCTGAGTCCCATTCTGTCCCGCTCTGAACTTGAGACAGTTCTCCACACCTTCATCTCCTCACGCTTAGACTACTGTGACTCTCTTTTCACGTTTCTGAGCAGAACCTCCCTGAACCGTCTACAGGTGGTTCAGAACGCCTGTGCTCGGCTTCTGACCAAGTCCTCCAAACACACCCACATCACCCCGCTTCTCCTCCAGCTTCACTGGCTGCCAGTCAACTTCAGGGTTCATTTCAAGATCCTGGTTCTGGTCTTTAGGGCCTTACATGGACAAGCACCATCTAACATTGGTGATCTTCTTAGTCCCTACACCCCCAGCAGGTCCCTGAGGTCCAGTGATCAAAGCCTACTGGTTGTGCAGCACCAGGCTAAAGGTCAAAGGTGACAGATCATCTGCTGCTGTGGCCCCCAGACTCTGGACCTCTCTCCTCCTGAGCCTGAGATCAGTGGACTCAGTGGTCTCCTTTAAAAAGCAGCTGAAGACTCACTTGTTCAAGCTGGCTTTTGTATGACCTTCTTCACCTCTCTCTCTCTTTATTCTGCTCTCCCCACCTATTCCACCTTCCTCAGGATCCACTGGTTTCCCTCTTTCCTGTTCACTCTCCCTCTTTCTTAACATTTTTTCTTTTAAATCGCCATTGCTTATTCTTGCTCATTTTAAATATATTTTTAAACATTTTCTAAGTGCTTTTTTATATTTTTACAATTTTTTAAATTTTTTGTTTTTGTGAAGCGCCTCGTGATTTTTATCTTGAGAGGCGCTATAGAAATGATATTTTCTTCTTCTTCACAGTTGAGAGCTAGAGTGTATCAAATGTCCCCACAGGCATTATTTAATTATGTATTTAAAAATTAATGTAAAATTATTTTACTTTCATCTACAGGTGGCCATATCGTATATTTCTTATCCAGAGAAAATAAAATCTATTATGTTAAACTAAATGTATGATGATGTAATTACATCTACTGAAGATCACATGGCTCATGCACCGTGGCGTTATTAGTTATCAGGGCAAACATGGCTGGAGTCTAACAGTGTTGGCTCATATCAGCGATTATACTGTAATGACTCAGAGTCTCTGGTTGCTCTTTTATCAGTATTATTTTCGGGCTTCTGTCGCCGTAACCCACGCCTTACAAACTCTTCACTTTTTCAACGGTATCGCTTGTAACGGAGTATTTACTAGCATAGCAAACCAGAGCGAAAAAACTGGAACAACATTTCTCACCCGATGACCTCGCCTTCGAAATAAAACGGTAACCCTATAGTTTACTATTCAAACCCTTACAATATGTTTGAGGTCATTTGGCCACTCTGGCATTCCGTAGATGCACGGTGGCGCAGTGGTTAGCACTGTTGCCTCGCAGCACGAAGGTTGCAGGTTCGAAACTCAGCTGCAGCCTTTCTGCGTGGAGTTGCGTGTTCTCCCCATGCATGCGTGGGTTTCCTCCGGGTACTCTGGTTTCCCCCACAGATCACAAAATGCCCTGTAGGTTATAAACTGTACGTTGCTTTGGATAAAAGCGTCTGCTAAATAAATAAACACAAACATAAACAACCCCACTTCCCCCCACAGCCCTCTGTGTCTATATATTACTATATTAAATATCACTGTATTATTATCATTACTTGGTAAAGCACGTTAGCCTCTTCTCTTATCTTGTAACAAAATAAATAAATAAATAATTTTTCTGACAACTACGGAGTCCGTGTCGCGGATCGTCTCTGATCTCTGCTGCTGCTGCCCGGTGGCACCGGGAACTTTACAAAAGTGGAAGGTAGGCCATTTTGAACATTTATGCGTGTGCAGCGCTGAAAGCTCCAGACAGAATAATTTTTGGCCTTAACACCAGTTTATGAAAGCAGTCGGACAAACGAGAGGCACCTGGCTGCAGCTGGGAAAACGCTCCGTGTCCTCACTACTCTGTAAACAATCACCAACAACGTGTGTCTTAAAGTAACAGAAACGCTCTAGAACCATCCTAAACAATTCTGTGGGTTATTACATGTCTCTGAGGCGAGTGACTGTCTAAGCATCATATGTGTTACTATCACTAAGCAGCGAGGTGTGTTGAAGCTGTCATCAGCTGATCGGGAGCTAGGGGAAGATGCTTAAGCGCATGAGGAGCAGCGAGGAACGAGAACGTTGTGTTCAGGCTGGAGATCACACCAGATTCACTGTTGCAGGCGTGAACCTGCAGGTCTGCAGCCGTCCCCTTCTTCACGTGACAGCGGGACTTCCCATGTAAGGAAGGTCCACTCACCTGTTCACCACTCAGGCAGCAGATCATTAATTCCTCGTCACGATCATTTATCTTCCCATCACCCTCCAGAACCAACTATGGATTGTGCCTGAAGGTCCCACCCAGGCTATGACCTATCAAGAAGGATGTTGTGGTCCACAGTATCAACAGCTGCAGTGAGACGGAGCGTCATCGGGACAGATGTTTTGCCTGAATCTGTATTTAGACGAATATCCTTTAATACTTTAACAAGTGCAGTCTCAGCGCTGTGGTGTTCTCTACAGCCTGACTGGAAACTATTGTAATGTCCAGAAGGGTCAATGTTCTCCCACGCCACGCCGTTCGGCTTTCCTGCATTAGTAACTGAGTTACGTGAACCTCCATGGAGCTTTTTGTTGCTAGAGATAAGTTTGTCCTTCTCAGGTTCAATGGTGTCAAGGACCTCAAGAGATGTAAAAGTGAATCAGCAAGCTGATGAGAGGAATAAAACCAGCTGTGAGCATAGCAGAGAATGAACAATAAGGTTTAACTGACCGTAGAGATTAGGAGAACTGTCCACATGAAAGGTGCTTCTCCTCTTCACATACACCATGGCGTTGTACTCCTCCACAGGGGCTGAGTATGTGTACTAAACAAACCACACCGTTTCATTTAGAAACACTAGTTCTCTAGTAACTTCAGCACTGCCTCTCGGTTACTACACAGTGCTACAGATACTACATATAGCAGGATGTCGCTGCAAAAACAACAGAATCAAGGACGGAACTTGGCTGGCCTGCTGCTGTACGGTCTCTAACACACTCCTACTAAACACTAAATCACTTTTCATAAGCTGACCTGGTGAAGCTGACATGTGATGTAGAAGTTTGATGGATTCAGATCATCGGGTTCCACATATGCATCCACTACCACCAACCGTCCCTCCACAACAAGAACACACTCGTATTCCAGCGCTGACTCCTGCAAACAAACAGAGCAGCCTGCTCGATTTTCACCTTTCACCAGGTACACTTTGTTATTTACGCATTACCTTCACTTGTGTGTTCGTGCTGCTTCTGTTACGTCCATGTTTACATCGACCCAGTGCAAGGGCCAACATGCAATATTAGTAGGTTGATCAGTGTCCATGCATGTGTGTCTCAGTCTAGTTTATAGCTGCTTTATTCACATGATGTTTTAAACCGTGTGAAATTTTACTATTGTCTTATCTTCTGTAGAAATTCATGTCAGTAAGCTGAGGGAGACCAAAGAAATTGTGTTATGCTCATGCATGATGACAAATAGGGTTGGGCTTCGTTTGAGTTTGAACGATTCCGATTCCTTGTTTCGATTCCGGTTCCTATCGATTCCCGATTCCGATTCTTTCAAGACATTCCATGTTTTACACCAGCCAGCTAACCACAGGTCCTACTGGATGAAATAATCTGAACTTCAACATGAATTTTAACTCTATGAACAACAACATCACCTTCATTTAGACAAAAACATGTTTTGGAGACAAAAAGAAGATGACTTGCAGCACAACCAGTGTGTTTGTTTCTGACCACAACCAAAGTCTGGAAGCAGCCTCTGGGATGAGAGGCTAAATGTCTCCAACATATCCAGAAACGTGCAGCTGTTCTCAGCTAAAACTCTCAGGATGATCATGTCCAGGATGACTGAGAACTACACCTCCATGCTGCAGCAGCATTCAGTCACAACAGGAAGTGGAACTTAAACGTAGCTGCTGTCAGTAACAAGCTAACAGATTTAAACATTAAAACTCAACAGAAATAGTTCAGAAAGGAAATTAAACGTTGTGTAATTTATTATTATTATTATTTACTGTGGCAGAAGCTGGTGTGGTCCACCACAGAGAAGCTGCTCTAGCATCATGACTTTAATTATTCTACAGGTTATTGTTCAGCCTTCTGACACACACACACACACACACACACACACACACACACGAGTGTTGGTGAGCGGCTGCGTCTGACTGCTGACGCTCCGTGTGTGTTGTTATTTCTGCAGTGAGACAAACTCACCTCACACCGTCCAGAGTTTGTTCTTTAAGCTTCTATTAAATCCACCGTGTTGACGTGTTTAACACGTTTCCTCTACGCTGCAGGAGTTAACGTTTACGTCACGGAGTAAAAGTTCGGCAGACGTGTTTGTTTATGTCTGGGTGGGCGGAGGGGGGAGGGGGACGGTGCTGCACACGGACAGCTGGTGTGATCAGCTCTGAAAAGCATTGATCACAATTTGCAGATCACATTTATTTTTCACGGAGATCGGCCGCGGATTCCTCTTCCGGTCGGCATTCTAGGAATCAAACTAAAAAACTTTGAACTATTCCGGGAAAAACTAACAGTTGGAACCGGTTCCAATCGACGCTCGATGCCCAACCCTAAAGACAATAAAGAACTCCTAAGCTTACTTATGTCACAGGGTGGGTGCACAGAATAATTTTCCGTGCACTGATGCTTACCGATTGTGTTCGCTGCATCTGATAGAGGTGGAGGTTACGAGCCAGTAAAGTGATTTTCCTCTTCACTTCGACAGGCAGCAGCAAAGAACCTTGAACCTTCTCCACACAGGGACAAGCTGAGGACCCCCAACTGATGTAGTAACCTTCATCACCCTGTAACACACCCACACAAATACAAAATCTTAGTTTTTCATATTGGATTCAGTACATTCGGGGATTTTAAATATTATTTAGTTTAATTAGAGACAGTAATGCTGATGGTAATCAAGCACTACCCACAATTGAATACAGAGGTCTCAGTGGGAGAACTCTGGATTTCTGGGGCTTGGATCTCTTCCGTCTTTCACAGAGGTCTGGGGGCTTGTCTGTAGCCCCTAACACTTATTTTACATGCATGTGTGTGTGTACACATGGTGCTCTCACAAGTATGGAATCTGGTGTTGTTGACAAATAACTAAGGCTGTGGTTGGCACTAAATGCACTATGAAATAATACTGTGTGCTTTTCAGCAAAAATTGTTACTGTTATATATTCTCATGCAGTTGGAGCAGTAACATCTTGGTTCTGTTGTATTTTTGTGTCCCCTTTTCTCTCTCTCTCCCTTTCCGCAGGTCTAGAAGCGGATTCTTGTTCATCCTTTGATGTTTTTATGAACTCTCCCCCTTTCTCTCAGTGTTGGAAACTATTTTTTACATAGCTCCTCTCAAGATAAAAATCACTAGGGACTTCACCAAAACAAAAAAATTAAAACAGAAAAAAGATATTTTTAAATTATTTTAAAAACATGTTTAAAATGTCTGGAGTTTTGGACGAGTAATTAAAAATTGTGCCCACATTTTCAAAGTTAACACACATTATTTTTAACAATGGTAGTTTTTGCATCTTTACCGTTTCCCTGCTTCAGCACTCTGCCCCCTCCCCCTGCACTGCGGCCCCCTCAGAGGCGAACTACGGCCCTGCGAGGGACTGAGGTTTGATGGAGATCTGAACTGTATCAAATATGTAAATATTACATGCTTACAAATGATTACCTTAGGCCTAGTCCACACGTAGCCGGGTTTTTTGAAAACGAATATCCGCCCCTCCAAAAACTTGCATCCACACCACCGCGTTTTAAAAACAAACTATGTCCACACGTACCCGGATAAATACGTTGTTAAGGACATGCCAGACCTGTAGGCGGCAGTACTTCCCCCGTTCTTAACCTCGTCCTTCGTCTGTGGTCTTCCGCAAGGAGCAGTAACTCCGCTTGCAAAAACAAACAAGCAAAAAGCGCTTGGACGATTGATAAAGCGAGCGCAGCTGTGAGGGCATCCATGCTGTCGGCTAGAGTAAACACAGGTCGCACACGTGATGTCAGCATTTTTTTTGTCGCGGAAAGTGACGTTGCGGACCTTAAAACTCTGGTTTTGTCCGTCCACACGCAGACACCCAAAACGGAGAAAACGCAGATCTTCACTTTGGCCGGAGTTTTAAAAAAGATCCGTTTTCGTGTGAAAAAAACTCCGTTTTCGTGTGGATGACAGGCCAAAACGTAGAAAAATATCTACGTTTTGGCAGATCCCCGGCTACGTGTGGACAGGGCCTTAGACAGTTAAAAATGTGTAGGTGGGAAAAATCTACCTACCTTTTCCTTTTCAAACACTTTGTTATGTTTTCTTGTTTTTATTTGACAATTTTTCTGTCCTGTCTCTATTATCTTCCTGCCTCTCATCTCAGTCCTAAAGAAAAACTGCTACCTTATGGAACTAGGATTGGGACAATATTCAGTGTAACTTGTACCAAGTTTTCTAACTTGTAATTCTCAATTCGTACTTGTATTTCTTGTTTTGTAACAGGAACGTTGTATTTTGTACATGTATTTTTTATTTTGTAAAATCAAACTTTTATTTTGTACATTTACTACTCATTTTGTAACATCAAACATTCATTCAGAAACATGGAACTTTCGGTTTTTACCTAGCAGACTTCCAAAATAAAAAAAATCAAGGTACAAGTTTGAAATCAAAACTCTCAAAACACACATTTCCTTCTACAGGTACAAACCTCTAATCTACAGTGTTACAGATCTTTTTGTTTCGATTCTAGCGTCAGTGGGAGGAACTTGGGTGGAACCAATGAGAGCACGAGTCTTAGCTACCAATCACGTTTCTCAAATTCCTGTTCGAATTCCTGTTTTGTTTTCTTGTGAAAATTCTTGCAAAGAGATGAAATTAAATTTGATTAACACCAGAGCCAGGCGCACTGTGCTGTTATCTCCATCACTGTAAATGAGAGAAAAAGGAATTGATCGGAGCCTGGATTTGTATTCCGAAAAGTTTAAAAAGAAGCGTGTAAGACAAAAGTGACACCTGCTCATTAAAGCCACTAACAGGGTGAAAAATATCAAAATACTTTAGGCAGAGATAGGCTACAACTTCCGGATCCATTTTATACAAATCGCTTTATTGATTATCTTCTGTTGGAAGATAAATCTGACGTACACGAGCGACCGGTATTGGCTGCTGTCTCCTGCTGTGATTGGTTAAAGCAGCTCTCTGCTGTGGCTCCCAGTGTTTTCTTTACTGTGGGAAACAGGTAATAATGGCTCTTTGATGGGAACAGGTTGCCGACCCCTGATCTGGAGAGTTTAGAGGAGATGCAGGAAGATGAGAGACAGACAGGACAGGAAAATAGTTAAATTAAAACAAGAAAACAAAACAAAGTGTTTGAAAGTAAAATGTTCGTCAAAACTCAGTCACACACCCAGGGCCGTTTCAAGGCATTTTGGGGTCCAAGGCAAAACGGAACACCCCCCTAACCCTAACCCGTACATACAGTAACAGACATGCCACCATTACACTGTTAGCAGCAGAAATTAAATGTTATTAGCATTTCCAATACAAATGCATGTTAATGAAATACATTATATTTTACTGGATATATTTATGTGTCATTGTGACTAAGATGAGTGTTATTAATACAAACCTAAAATGTTACTGAAATGTAGGTCAAATAGTTACAAATGTTTTAACTATAAATATCAGATGGGAAAAAGGGAACTAAACACTAATGCATATTATTGAGCCTTTTATAATATTTAGCCTTTAACTGTTAATTTATTTTCTCACTCAGCAGTTTCATTCATCATTCATGCAAAATACAATCATCAACAGTCTCCTAAGTGAAAAAAGGGGGAGGAACAAGAAGTCTTATATGACCTACCCCTTTCTACTTCATACAATATAATTTACAGAATGGCCTTATACACAAACCAAAGTATAGAACTTCCTTATCTTTGTAAACAAAATCACAATAAAACTTATCAATGTACTTATTCAATATTTACTCATCAATCATAGGATTTCATGATTTTTTTTTCTTTATATAGTCTCTTAAATTGATCAGTAGTTAGACATTTTTTCAGGTCAAGATCCAGATTATTCCATCATTTTACTCCATATACTGAAATACACATTTGCTTTAATGTTGTTTGTGCAAAAACTCTTTTAAACTCAGGCTTCTTTCTATTTTTTCCATCATTTGAAATCAAAACAAAAAACTTCTGTAACTTCACTGGCAGTAACCTCTTTTTTGCCCTGAACATAATTAGTAAAGTTTTCAAATTAACCAAATCCCTGAATTTCAAAATTTTTGATTCAATAAAAAATCTATTAGTATGTTCTCTAGTACTACCTATCTACTTTATATATAATTGTCATAGCTTCCTTCTGGAATAAATTCCAAGGATTAGTGTTTGTTTCATATGTGTTGCCCCAAACCTCTATACAATAAGTCAAGTATGGAACAATAAATGAATAATATAATATATGAAGTGCTGATGACTCCGAAATACTTTTTACTTTATTTAAAAGTCCAATACTTTTACACAGTTTTTGTTTTATATATTTTATTTGGAGTGTCCAATTAAGTTTATGATCCAAGATGACCCCTAAACATCTTACTTCATTTACTCTTTCAACTGAAGTACCATCTATGGACAATGTAACAGAATCATCTGTCTTCCTGTTACCAAAAATCATGAATTTCGTTTTATTCCAAGTTATAAATAGTTTATTGTCCATAAACCACTTCTTAAGTTTAGTCATCTCACGATCTATAATTTCCAAAATAATGTGTAAGTCATTCAGAACAAAGTATATTTGTATCATCAGCAAACAAAATGAACTGCAATATTTTGGACACATCACAAATATCATTAATATGCAAATTAAAGAGCTTTTGTCGCAACACAGAACCCTGTGGGACTCCATATGTAATAATTTGAGAATCTGAAACTTCATCTTCTAATTGTACTAATTGATTTCTTTTAGTCAGATAACTACTTAACCAATCATGAGCTATCTCTCTTATCCCGTAATCCTTTAACTTAGAAAGTAACAAACTATGGTCTATGGTATCAAATGCTTTTCTTAAATCAATAAACAGACTTGCTGTGTATTGCTTCCTTTCTACTGCTGCTGTAATTTCTTCACTTAATTCTAGTAATGCCAAGGATGAAGATTTATTTGATCGAAATCCATACTGACTGTCACTCAGCAGTTTATTGTTTTCAATAAAGTTGTCTACTTTCTGAATGAACCATTTTTCAAGCACTTTAGAAAACTGGGGAAGCACTGAGATTGGTTTGTAATTATCAGAGCTATGTCTATCACCGTTTTTAAATATCGGAATTACTTTAGCGATTTTCATTTTTTCTGGAAATATACCATTCTGAACCGACAAATTACAAACATAAGTGGTTTAACAACATACTCAATTGTTTTCTTTACTATAGTCATGTCTCAGTTGTTTCCTCTCGATTATTCTCCATTTGTTTTTGCGCATCTGCCTCCATTTGTTTGGAAGACTGCTTTTGTCTTCCCTTTGACATCTTTCACAACTCCAGTTGTAAATTTATCAAGTTGCAGTTTTTTCCTTGTTTCAAATAGTTTTCCATTGTTGTTGATCAGTTTAGTCCGAATTTAGTCCAAGTTTTAGATGTAATTGTTTGCAGAGACTCACACCAGCACAGCTTGTCCAGCGTCCATCTTCTTTAAAAAGGTGGGGCAGTTGAATGCACAGAGTATGCATGTGCTGGCGCATGGTCAGGATGGTACCACCTCTGCCTCAATTTGAGCCAGGAAAACCCCTTCTACTGGTTGTAAAGTGCCCCCCCCCCCCCCCCCCCCGGAAGAAATGTGGAATGCTGCCGTCACCATGGCAACTCTGTCTCCCTATCCCAGCCTGGGCGGGACTGCGAGCTGTGAAGGCCGCTGAATCGTTCCAGGAGTCACTGTGCTCTGTAAACCCAACAACCTTCTCCCCTTGTCCAGACTGAGGTGAAAAGCACTGTTTACTGCGGCTGCATTCACTGACGTGAGGAGAGTCCCAACCCTACCACCCCACCTAGTGGACACTTATGTTGTGTAATGTCTGAAGTCTGTTGCATTTCTGTCTGAGATGTGTTTTACATAGCAAAGCTGCCCTCCCTGTGAAGGGTAACTCTGAAGTGCCTCCCCCCCCCCCCCCCCCCCCCCCACCTGATCCAATCCTCATATGAACCCTCTGATCTGTATTAAGGTAGCGCGACTCGGGTTGCGAATGACCACAGTCACCAATTCTTGTCACGTGTCTATGCCCATGTATGTCTGATCTCAGAATTGTGTGTACTGAAACTCTGATTTCCCTCTGGGATTAATAAAGCATCTTTGAATTTGAATTTGAATTTGAGACTGTGGTCTTCTTCAAAAAGCAGCTGAAGATTCACTTGTTCATGTGACAGGTTTTGGCTGTGGACCAATATTAGCTGGGCTGCTATATGTTCAACTACACGTAACTAATTGTCAAAATAACAATTATACATGTAACTGTAGACATGTACAAATATATTTGTAACTGTCCCTGAGACAGTTAAAATAAAGTTGCTTATTTCAAATGTTTCTGTGATAGAGAGATGCTTAATTCGGTTCATTTAATTACTAGATAAGATGATAAAAGTGTAACATTGATTTAAAAACATGTCTAAAATATGTGATTACAAAATATGGGTTTGTTAAATATGTAACGTGCTGTAAAGTTTGTATGAGGTAGAGTTTGTAATGGTCACATGATCAGAGTTTGGTTTAGAGCGCAACCATAGCAACCATAGCATGGATACATGGCTACAGATGTGTCTATAGCCTCGACGTTAATGTCATTCTGCATGTGGTCCAAGAGGCGCACACGGTATGGTTTCATGTATAATGTTTGTATAATGTTGCATATGTGTTCTACACTGGTAATGAGAGGACATTTTTGTGATTCATTATTGCACATTTTCTTTCTGTTCTGCTTGCACTAGACTGTTTATGGACAATGATATGAGAGACTGATAAGTTCAAACAGTTGTGGTGTAAACCTTGTGTATCTTCAGTTTTCACGGTGTCTGAAGACAATAAGAGAGAGAGAGAGAGAGAGAGAGAGAGAGAGAGAGAGAGAGAGAGAGAGAGAGAGAGAGAGAGAGAGAGAGAGAGAGAGAGAGAGAGAGAGAGAGAGAGAGAGAGAGAGAGAGAGAGAGAGAGAGAAACATCCGAAGACATCAGTATGATGTGCGGCCATTCTTTGTTGGACCCCTGTAGTTACAATATTTGAATGGATTTTTAGGAAAATTTGTATTACCAATTTAAACCATCTGACCGTGACCATATTTGGCCATCGACACCACATTGCCGCCCTGACAAGGTTTGCTGGGATTCTAATCCAAATTCCCACCATCTTCCTAAGTATGTTTCACAGAAAATGTTCTTCTGCATTCCTTGGTTGTGTACATTTGAGTTACTGTTGACTTTCTATCAGCTCAAACCAGTCTGGCCATTCTCCTCTGACTTCTTAGCCTGGCAAGCCAGACTAACTAAATATATTATTTAGCCTGGTAACTAGGGATGTTCCCATCAGCATTTTAGGCTTCCGATCCTATCTTCTAACTTCAAATCCGATCCAATTTCGAGTCCCGATCCAATAGTTGCCTTTACTTTTGAAATTTATAAAGTTGAAATATATATTTTTAGCACGTGACTCAAGTTAACGTTTTAAGACTAATTTCATGAATAGGCATTGCCATTATTGTTGTATATCCCATGAAATCAACTTCCTGTTCTGAGAGCGGATGTAGAGTGTTATATTTCTGGTAGCTTTATTTTGCGGTGAATTGCTGCAGTAAAGATGGACTCAAGTACAAAAAGGAAAATTTGTGTGAAATTACTGACCAATCTATGAAGTTATATTAAATCAACTTAAATCAGCCGCCATCAGCATCTCCAGAAGGGAGTCATCGCTAAATCAGATGTGTTCATGGTCTAAAACATGCAGGAGGCCTGCTGGAAGCAGACTGCAGCACCAGGTATGTCAGCTAAACAGCGGACGGCCCCTCTGAAGTTGTAAGTGTGACATTCTGGCTACAGAGGGCGGTGGGGTCTGACTGACTTTTCATTAACCATGAAAAAGCTCATTTGAGCACATACTGGTTCAGGAAAATTATTTAAAAATGTGAAAACGTTGCAAAGTATCCCTTTAAATTACTTCTAACTATCAACACTAAACCGAGTGCAACTAAACTAATTTAAATAACAAAAATAAACTCTGTAGGTAAATATTTATAGAGTTACCTTTTTACAGGTAAATAACTTAGAAAAGTTAAAATAATCATACAATAACATTTTCAGAGCCTGCTTTTTGCTTTGCATAGTCCACACTCATTTCCTGTTTAACTCATGTCCTCACCTTTCTGCAGCCTCCGTCCGTTGCTCTGTGAGTTTACACCTGTACTTGTCAAACCCCCCCCCCCCCCCCGCTCGCTGCCGATGAGGAGCGGAGGGCTCATCGATGAGTTGACCAATCACGTGCGGCTTAAACACAGAGGGCATGAAAGGGACGCGAGAAAGGGAGAAAAATATAAATAAAAAGCCGTTTTGTTCCCAAACGACACATCACTAACGAGGTGGGCTGCAGTCAGTAACGGCAGCTCTCGCTTCGTTACTCTCTTTTTACTTTTTGCTTTTTCTTCTGTGCGTATTTTAATGCCATAAAGGTAGGTGCAGCTAATGTTAGCTCCTTTACTGCAGCACACTTCTCCGCGGGAAACGTCGGTTCAGCCTCCAGAATTACGGAGAAACTAAGATGCAGCAGAGCGGGACGTAAGCTCCAGGAGAGGAAATGGTGTTAATTTTTTTACCGATTGTGGATTATGGAAATGGGAGGGCTCTGGGAAACTCCTGCAGCTCTGCACATGAATTGATTGTTTACTGCAGGGATCAGCTGTGGGGGCTGCTTACGCTGGCTCTCTCTCCACGGAAACCCGGTCCTGCCTCCAGAATTGAGCTCTGAAGAGGAAACAGAGATCATGGGAAATGTCCGCTCTCTCCTGAATGAAGTGGACAAGCTGCCTGCGCTGCTGCAGGACTACTGACCACCTGATGTTTTTAACGGAGACGTAGATGAACAAGCTCATAGCAGACTCTGAGGTTTCGCTGGAAGGATTTAAACTCACACCAGCTGTTTGATAAGTGTCCGAGACATCTTGAGAAATGTAAATCGCAGCTTGATTCTTCATCCATTGGATTGACTTATTTTGGAAAACTCGACTAAACTATGGGCGACACCATCACACAGGATATGGAGCCCTCTACAGGAGTTTTTCCCCCAGAAGCAGCATTTGCTAACATGCTCATAGTCCATTTCGGGAGATCGGCGAGACTTGTCAGTTAAAACTGCTGATCTCTGATCGCTGAAAACTATGAAAAGATCATCCCGATCCGAACCAGGGATCAGGACATCCCCACTGGCAATGCTCCATCAATGGCTCTCGGTCGTGGGGCGGGTTCTACTGTTGTCTTTCAAACAATCTCCGCATGCTAGACGATGATCAACGTGAAGTTTTCACCGCAGCAGATGTTAGAAGCCAAAAATACATCCTTTTTTCTAAATAAAGGACTTAAATACATCTATCTGCTCCTGATTCTAATCAAACCCAAGTCGAAATAGTTCAACCACCAGACGAACTGAACGCCCTGACTAGCCCACAAAGCGAATGAAGCGCTGTGATTGGTCCACAAAACAGATCGAGCGCTGAGACTGGCCCGCCACTGTGGACCAATCATAGCGCTCTTTGTGTTTGAAACCCCTGTAGAGAGCTGTGATTGGCCAGCCAGAACGCTGCTAGGGGCTGCGAAGGTTCCAGTGGAGCGTTCCTAGACCAAACTTTGCAAAACAAGAATTTGGTCTGGTTCACTGGGCGACTGACCTCTAGCATCAACAAAGCATTTCACCCACAGAACTGTCGCTCCTGGATGTTTTCCCTTTTTTGGACCCCAGAGATGGTTGTGTGTGACAATCCCAGAAGATCAGCAGTTCCTTAAATTCTGAGACCAACCCATCTGGCAACAACAACCACGCCATGTTCAAAGACACTTAAATCACCTTTCTTCCCCGTTCTGAAGCTCGGTTTGAACAGCAGCAGATCATCTTGACCATGTCTACATGCCTAAATGCATTGAGCTGCCACCTTGTGATTGGCTGATTAGTAATGTGCATTAGCGACCAGTGGGACAGGTGTACCCAATGAGTGTATTTCTTGACCGTAACGGTGTTGGTGTAAGAGCTTCTTAGAATTGAAAAATGATCTTTGAGCCTCTATTAAGCAGATTGAATTAGTTGGAGCTTAAAATGTCCCAGGAGCCCTGAGAAAGACACGTAATCTGCGCCTCACTCCACCTGTGTGTGTGTGTGTGTGTGTGTGTGTGCGTGCGTGTGTGTGTGTGTGCTCTGTCTTCTGAATCCCGAGTGAGTCGTGGTGGATGGTTGCAGTTAGAAACTCTAAAGCAGGGCTATTCAAATCCAGGCTTGAGGGCCGGTATCCAGCATGTTCTGGTGGTTTCTCTGGTCCAACACACTAGATTCAGTGGTTGGTTCACCTGCACAGCAGCTCTTCAGGCTCTGCAGAAGCCCTTTAATCATGATGGAAATCAGGTGTGCTGAAGCAGGTTCAAACTAAAACGTGCTGGATCCCGGCCCTCGAGGCCCGGAATTGAACAGCCCTGCTCTTGAGGTTTCTTCCTGTTTAAAGGGAGTTTTGTCTTCGCTGTCACTACATGCTTGAAGTGAAGCTATAATGCAGCAAGTGAACACGGGGTTGTTTTTAAACTCACCAGGAGAAAGCTCTCGGCCTGATCATACTGGTAATCCAGTTCTGAGTCTCGATCCATCACATGTGGGTAAAATAGGGCATCGCGGTCAACTTCTCCATCACCTGAGAGCACTGTGGGAGCTGAGAAAGTCGCTCTGTCATCTTCCACTTGTGTACCACCTTCAGCTTGGCTGTCTGCCTCAAGTGACCACAGCAACACTGCAGGCTCGGTGCTCTGGGCTGTTCTCATGGAGTCTTCCACTGTTGGCATTTGAGTCAAGTCTGGATTCAAGAAGGGCGTAAAGTCAACCGTCTCTTCCACAGTGTAGGGTGTGGGCTTCAACCCCCCCCATGATGCCAGAGTGGGAGGCTTTGTCAGGCTCAGTGACTCACGGACATCTTGTTTGTCACTAGGGGATGAGTCTGTTACCACCTCTAGGGGAGGCATCATCTCTACTACCGATGCAGCAACACTGGCTGCTTCAGCGGCACTTTGAGTGACCACTACCAGTGTGCCATCATGAAAGTCATAGTTCTCCTTGGTGGAGGCACCAGTAGGTGGCACTGTGATGGGCGGATGAGTGGGGAGTGAAGTAGTTTGATCACGGCTGATGGCAGTAGTGTGTGAGGGGGGGGTTGTAGTCGTGACTGAAGTTTTGAGCCGAGCTGTGGTTCTGCTGGTGGGGGCTCTTGAACCAGCTGTTGGTGATGCTTTGGTAGGAAGAGATGAGGTAGGTAGTTTAAACTGGAGAGGGCAGAAGAAAATGGAATTAGGAGCATTTAAAAAGAAAGTAAATGTGTTGCATCAGTTCTACTAAAGTTAGTCTAAAACTACCGAATCAGACTCTGAACCACAACCACTGCTGTAACGTTGAGTCAGTGGTTACGTTTGATAAACTGTCTATAAAACATAAAGGTACTGAATAAAATGTGACACTCCATAAAAATATGGATTATCAACATTACTGAACCTTTATTATTCGATTGGTTAAGAAAGAAGGTAGTCTGGGTACGCCAGGGAACCGACACTCCTCTGACACAGAAGCAACATCATCAACAACAAGTCTGTTTAGTACTATATGTCTACTACTAATGATGATGGAGGACAAAGTATTATAAATGATGATTTCAGGTAATATCAACAGAGAGTACAGTCAAATTCTGATGAAAGATGATCTAAGATGTTATTAAAGCCTCTGTTGTCGCTTGGCTTCCCGGAGCTGGAGGCTAGGAGGGAGATCTGGCCGCCTGGTAGGGGTCTGGGGTGGTGGGTTGCTTTGCTCAGCGTTGGGCGGGGTGGGGTTCAGAACAAGGGTTATCGTCATTAACAAAAACTAACTACATAACAAAAACTACAGTTTTTTATGTTTCTCGTTAACTCTAATTAGAATACAGACAAATCTTTGTGAGTAATATTACAAAAAGGCTAAAACTAAAACTGAAACTAAAGAATTATCTGAAAGTAAAAAAATTTCAAAAGTAAAAATAAAACTAAAACTAACAAAGAAGTTGTAAATCTAATTCAAACTTAATAAAATAAAAAGTTAGATGTAAGAATAAATAAAAAGAATGGTAAATGGTAAACTACAAGCATGCATGTTTATGGTTCCTAAAACCTGATGAAGGAGATTTTATTTCATTATTAATTGGTTTTCAGTGCCCCCTGAGGCATTGGCACCTTATTGTGGTCTGGGGGTTTACATGCATCAGTGAGCCTAGGAGCTGCACCAGCAGAAGCTCAGCCTTCAGGTGGGACACCATAGTAGGACAGGCCAGGGGTCACAATATAGAATAATATTACATTTTATTTATGAAGAGCTCCTCTAGACACTCAGAGATGCTGTAAACGTCCAGATAAAACAGGCAGATTATGCAACCATCACTAATAAACTTTAAAACAGTTTAGAAACGAGTCTTGACAAGAGTTTTAAGGTGGAGAGGTCAGAGGGGTAGGAGGGGGTCGGGTTCTGGAGGACTTACCCCCAAATTCCACTACCTCCGCTCCGCTGCACTCCGACACGAACGCCGGAGCAAAATCGGTCCCGTTGTAGTCAATCAGAGCAATTCCACTACTGCGGCCGTGCTCCGGCAGTGCGGCGCCGTGCGCCACCCTCTGTTCCGGCGTCCGGCAAAAATAGGATCGATTCTATTTTCGCCGGACGCCGGAGCACCTCCGCAGTCAATGGACAGAAATCACAACCGCCCAACAGGAAAAGGAGCAAGCACAACTTCCGTTTTTCACAATAAATCGATAAACAAAAGGCGTTTTTTGTTTCATATGCACAGGTTTAACAACTTTTAACAACTATCAATGGCGGCTGAAGTTTAAATGCACAAAAGTAAGCCATAAATACAGTTTCTACTATCAAAGTAGTCACACTTTGTTGATCCAAACACTGCTGATCTCTCAACACAAATGATGGGCAGATTAAACAGTTCATGCCGATGCTTCTCCCACACAACGAGTGTTTGGATCTAACTTCCGCGTTTATTGCTCGGACTGTATCGCAAGATCTCGAAAATCCCGCGCATGCTTGTTTGCCCCCCTCAGGTCTCTGCACCGGAGCGGAACCGTTGTAGAGCGGGTACCAGTAAAAATTGAGTTCGGAAGCGAGCGGCTGCGGAAGGCGGGGGCGGACCGGAGCGGAGCGGAGGTAGTGGAATTTGGGGGTTAGAAGGTGATGCACTGAGGAAGAGGAAGACAGTGGAGGTCATGAAGAGACAAGAGTGATGAGGTCACAGGAGTGGGCGTGGTTAAGGAGACAGGCAGCAGAACTGTGGATGTGTTGAAGTCTGGCGAGGGTTTAGGATGCGATACCATAAAGATGTTACTGCTGTAGTCCAGAGGTTACTTAGTTTTCTCTTTGAGGACCTCCTTGCTTGTGTCCGAGACAAGCCAGGACCCCAACCCCATCTCCTACACGCACACACACTTTAACTGGGATCATTTACCATTTTTATGCAGATAAACCGTTCTAACTTATACTGTAGGGTGTGTTAATGCGACATAAATGGCATTTTTACAAATAAAATCTTGATAACCTCACAACCTCAGCAAAGACAGCGTTGTGGGGACCCCCTTGAGATCTCCTGCTGTAGTGGATTTATGATGTGATGAACGAGTTTCAGCGACAGAGAAGGAAAGGGAAGGTCAAAGTTTAACTAAATGTAATTCCGTCATCACAGTCCACCCCTTCACAAGTCTCCTGCCCCCTCAAATATTCCAGTCTATAACCGGCCCTGGGCGGGGCTAGATGTGGAGAAGTGAACGGAGAGGCAGGACTGGTGCAGGCTGGATTGGAACCCGTTCCTGACTGCGTGCAGTTCTAGTGAATTCTTCTGATATCTGTTTGATATTTAGTTTGTTTCGTGTTGATTCTGTTAAACAGAACTTTGTGTTTCCTTCAGCAGCAGGAAAACTGCTGCGTCTGCATGTTTCCTGAGAACTCCGCACTATCAGTAATGGATTACAGATCTGTTACATGCTTGCTGCTGAAACTTACGTGCTGATTGTAGATGATGACTTCCTTCTCACAAGAAGACTTGTGGGTACACGAGTGCTGGTGAACGCACCAGTTACAGCCCCATTTGCTCTGAACACACCCCCGGCAGCTGCACACAGACACAGAAACATGCACACATTAGACACATGGAGGGAAACGATGACACAGTCATACTCCTGCCTCAGGAGCTAGAAGAGAGCCAGCTCTGAGCTCAGGTGAAGATCTCCTATCTCACCTCTGACTGTCTAACAGCAATGTGCGCCTCTCTGTTTGATGCGTATGTTAACCCTTTGATGCATAATGGTCACTACAGTGGACAGGTACTCAAAATTGTTATTTATTTATTTTTGCTATTAAGCACAGCTGTTGAAGACTTTATTGCATTTGAGCCCCTCCATTTGGACTTCAGTAAGGCAAGCCAACATATTTCATGTTCAGAATGCACGCTGTCCTCTGAGGTGGACATGTAATAAATTGTTTGTAAATTATAAAATTTTACAAGAAATATTTGTTGAAATTTGTTTCATTCATACCTAAAGACAAATGAAAAAAATTGTTTAAAAAATCATGGTTGAAGATTTCATAATTCATGAATCAAAGGGTTAAAATTATCGTGCCTAAAATACCAAGAAAAGTATTTGGAAGATCAAACAAAAATCAAGATTTTGAGAGAAAAAAATTAAATAAAAAAAAATGTTTCAAAGGTAAAACTATCTGGATCGAATTCTTTAAGTGAGTAATAATAACGTCTTTGGCCTCCTTTTGTTTCGTTTCATTCTCACTGCTCAGACTTCTGCTTTAACTGTTACACTTCCTGACTTTTTGTTTGCATTTCTGACCCGACCCACTCGGATGACAGTTCGGTGACCCGGAATTGGAAGCGATGTCGCCTCCGGGACATAAGTACACAACAGCATCTCCATCTCCATCTGCATATTTAGCTAGTGCCGAAGAAAAGATAAAATAAATCATCAACACTCACACTGGATCCTCGGTAGACAGCGCAGACGGCACAAATAGCATGTCTGGAGCTGAAAGTACTGTTGTCTACCCATGTGGGAAAAAGTCTCAGAGGTTACATCACTTCCGCTTCCAGGTGACCAAAGTGTCACTCCAGCAACCGCTGTCCTATGGAGGAGGACTTCTCAGAAATCCCATCCACCCGAGAGCGTTGTGCCCGAGGTGCAAACGCCTATCGGCCGGGCATCCGTGCAGACATGCGGCGTCGGTGCGCGGCCTGCCAGATGGTACGCCGCGGGTGCCGCTGTGGCCCCTACCATTAATGGAGTGCCTCGGAATGAATTTGATCGGCCCCTTTCCCCTAAAGCTAGGAGCTAGGAGTGTGGCGTGGGCGCTGTTTCAGGTAAACTCCCGGGCTGGGATTCCAAAAGAAATCCTAACCAACTCATTCATGTCTGTCACATGAGCTGTACGAGTTACTGGGCATCGGGTCGGATTGGACCAGTTTTAATAAATGATTATTTAAGGTAATATCAACAAAGACAATAAAAAAGCTTTATTGAAAGATGATCTAAGATATTATTACAAGTCTAATTAAAGAGCAAGTCACATCAAAATCAACTTGTGTCTGCTGATAGCGGAGTGTCTAATAGTGCTGTAGACATGTAGTAATTTTATTTGTAGCATTTTTGTAAATTTCCTTTAAAAAGTCTAATTTCTGTCTGAAAATGTCAGCCTAGCGCCACCTTCGTCTTCAAACTAAGAAAACAGAATTTGCATTGACCAAAGGCTGAAACGTGCCATGCCACGCAACCTGGTCCCATGCGCCGGTCATGCGCCGTGGCTATACGTTATGAAAGCATGAACGTCTCAGCCCGGGCTTTGTAGCGAGTTGAATTAGCGAGTGAGTGATTAGCCGTTTCACAGGTTAGCATTGGTTAGCAACAGCATAGCATTTAGTACGAATCTTTAGCATAGCTTTCAGCAATATAGATAATTATTTAGTGTTAGTACCTTGGCTGTTATATTTTGTAGTATTATAGATTATCACAGATTTTTATAGGTTAGTTTTTAGAGAAGCACTTAGGGCTAGCTAAATTTAATGTTACACTTCGTGTGTACCTTCAGTGTATGGTAGGCTAGTACTGTGGTAGGATGGGGAAAAGGTGCAGAGTGGCGGAAAACGGCCAACTCCGGCCTGATGCTCGAGTTTGCAGAAACCAGTTTACGCGCGATTCCATTGAAAACTTGATGGAGAGTGAAATGGGTTTTGCTGAGCGTCTCCGTTTGAAGAGGGAGGCCGTCCCCACCGTGGCTCTTCCACAAGTTAGGGTTAGGTCAGTCTGAGGTGAGTGAGCTAAATAATAACTTGTCACAGCTTCTAAAGATCACTCACTACCAGTGATTTTGCAGCTATTATTGCTATATTTATTTGTAAATGCAAAATAAGAGTGACGTGGTTCACTTCATTTAGCTAACATCAGTCCACACTGTCTTCTGGCTGATTGGCCACGTTCAGATTTGGATTGTAAGATTAGAATTAGGAGAAGCATCAAGAGCATCAGAACATTTCTCAAAGCCATGGCAGCCAAACTGGTCCACGCGACGATTACTGTCAGCTTCGGAGCGAATTCGCTTAGATTTTGTGTGCCAGTCGATAATTATTCTGATGGCGCTGAAAAAGAAAAACGCTGGATTAGTTGACAGAGAGCATTACAGCGTGGATTCTCCAGCTATGCAGCACAGCATGACCCGGTTCTGTGAGGAATTCTGATTAGGAGGTCGCGTTTCAGCCTCTCTTCGCATCATAAGTGACTGACTTACGTTATAGTAGCATCATTTATTATCTACATGCTTGTGGACTTGTTTTTTTTATCCACGTCCTTCTAAAACCCAACAATTACAGTCAAAACATTCTCGTGTTTCAGTTTATTTTTTATTCCAGAGGATCTGTTCCAACCTGTGTCGTATGTTCAACCATAACCTGATCAGTTACAATCACCCATAAAGCCTCCATCGGGTGCATTTATCATTTTAATGGGATGTAATCTGTTCAGTTTGAAAAGCATCATTTAGTTTCATCCTCTCATAACTGACAATAAGTCTTGTGAAATTGTAACTGTTTGCTATTAATTTGCAAAAGTTATTAGAGAAAACTGAATATTTTAGCCTGGCCAGGGAACGCCTTAGGATTTTCCCGGAGGAGCTTGCCCAAGTAGCTGGGAAGAGGGAAGTGTGGGCCTCTGCGACCCGACTAAGGGTAGGCGGAAGAAGATAGATGGATGGATAATATTTCAGGGGAAGCTCTTTGAACTCGTGCTGGAGCTCGCCTATGATAAGAACATTTACATGTCTGATTTTGGACACTGACAAGTAGTCAGATCACACAGCAGACATGTTATAACACACATAAATAGGAGTTTCTGCTGTACATTATCTGTGTTTTTATAAACTCCAACAGCGATGTGCTTTTGCTTTGTTCAGACTAAATCTACCCAACACACTGGCTGTCAGACTGAGCTCATCGTCTGCTAGGATGCACTCGTCCAGGCTAACACGAAGCCCTACCAGCATAGCAACGGTGCCTTCTAGTTCAAACACTGTGTGTGCATTTGTTTAACAGCTTATTGTCGCACATGTGATGTTCTGCTGTGGTAAACATCAATAAATATGTATGTTTGTTTTACATCGCCACCCAGTTCAGGGACCAGGATGGAAATGCATCTTCCAGAAAGCCCACAGCAGCCTCCACACCCCTGAGAAGACCCGGATGTGAGGTGTGGGCTCTTGATCCCGGCTCCCACCGAAATGACAAAACTGTGAACTGTTCCAGGTAAAGAAATAAATATAAAACATTACAGTATTCCTATGATATTTATATCTCTGTGCTGTGCACAGCTCTTTCACTGAGGTCCGTCCCCAAAAGGACAAGAAGAGCATCGTTCACACGGAACAGTAACCATCTGTGCCGTCCAGTCAGCCCACGGAGAACAACCTGCAGCTGTGTGCTGCTGGCCTTTTCACTGACTCATCGTTTTCCATGATCTTATGGTCTTCCATTATGTGTTACTATTGATAATGTGTGTGTGTGTGTGTGTGTGTGTGTGTGTGTGTGTGTGTGTGTGTGTGTGTGTGTGTGTGTGTGTGTGTGTGTGCCATTTTATGGCATAACTTATCATATTTTACTTCCTGGGGGTCTAAAATGCGCAGGGACTGTCGAAGCAGAGCTGCTCATTCCCACACTGAGCTGGCAGTGGCGGCTAGGGCAGGATGACATCATCAAGCAGGCTACTGACTCTGGACCTGACACTTGGTGGTGACATGCCAGCTGATTGACCTGGTGAATGAAATCTTTGTTTCTTAGGTTTCAAGATGGACTCTTTCCTGCAGGACTCTGAGTATGGGCGCTCCAGTATGATGGATCTGGCCAGGAACAAAGTCATTCACATCCAACTCAGACAGGTATAATATTACTTGATGAACATAATCAGGGTATATACAGCAATCCTTAAGTAAAATTTACTACTTATTAGTACTTTTTTTTACTACCTTCAGAATTTTTTTAAAACCATCACAACACTAAATTGCAAGTGTTAATCAGCGACCTATTTACACATATTTTAACATACAAAAAGAATAGACTTAGAGACTCACTGATGTTGACAACGTATTGCACATATTTATTTTACTTAGAAAATAAGCCAGGCACTTCTGTTCAGCGGTTCAGTTGACCACGAGGCCTGAAATGATGCAGAACGACCACTGAATATGACGTCATCATTATGTGACCGGATATGCTAAAGTAGGGCTGCTCGATTATGGCAAAAACAATAATCACGATTATTGTGACTGAAATTGAGATCTCGATTATTGAAGACGATTTTTCAATTTATGTAGATTTTTATTTTTTTATTTTTATTCAGTCATAAAACTGCTCAGGGCACAATCAGGGCAAAAATAAACAAGAAACAAGATGATCACTAAAATAACTCCTGATTCCCAGTATAAAAAGATCAATATACTTATAGCTCATAGTTTATGACCCAAGGGCTATAGACCTTGGTTTAACTCATTTAAGTCTAACCAGTACAGACCCAAATACCAATATCTTGCAAATACTGACAGCAAGAATTATACAGTGGCATTTATAACAAATACATGCAAATAAATTGATGTTCACAAAATGTTGTATAACATTTATTGAGTCGTGTCAAGGTGCTGTAGGAGAGTGCACTAGCACCGTGTCCTCAGAGAGATTAGTTATTATTTATCAGTGTGAGGAACTTATTTCTACCTTATTTATAAACTATTTATTTACAGGTCCATCAGTTAATGTAATAACTGTCCCAACCACAGCTGCAACTCAAGGCAGCGCAAGTGGGAGGAGCAAATAATCGGCTTGTTTTGTTTTTATAATCGTTCAAAACATTTCATTCGGAATATATTTCTATGTCGATGTTCAGAATACGACATCTGATAGTCTGAAAAAAATAATACCTAATTTGGAAAAAATAATACCTCTGAGACCAAATTTAACACTTTTAATGGCCTTAAATTTGACTGTTTTTATTTATGACTTTTTAATACTTTTTAAAACCCCGCGGACACCCTGATAATGGAAATAACATATCAGCTGAGAATTGTGTTGGTTATTTGTGGATCAGTGAAGTTGGGAACAGTTTGTGAAGGGTAAGGGTTAGAAGGAGGGATTGGTGCGAAGCCTGGGGGGGTCGATGTGCAGCAGATCGTGAATGACCACCACATGGGTGTAGAAATATTTTAGGGAGGAAAAAGGAAACTATAATCTTTGGGGGTATATATTGTGACTAATACTGGGTTTTGTCAGCTGTAAACATGTGAGGATGTGTTGCTCCCCAGGAACTGGGAAGGAAACGGATGAGCTGGGGAAGAGAAAGGCAACACAAGATGTGGGACTGTGGGAGCAGAGTGTGGTTAACCACCTCTACTGGTCAGCCTCAACTTCAGCTTCAGGACTGGAGGCGGTCGCAAATTGGACCTCTGACCAGAATGTCCCCAGCCTCACCGCCCTGTTCCCTAGCTGTCTGCCTGCACCTCTGGATGGAGAAGAGGCAAGAGAGTGGCTCAGACTAAGTAAGTGTAGCGTGTACTCATTACAGCTGAGCCTTCACTGTTTCTTTCTTTACTTGTAGGACCCCCACCAGAAGCTCTCTCTTAACGTCCTTCGACATAGAAGACAGAGGAAGTGAGGAATGTGTTGGGAGGAGAGTGGCGGACTGCACATGTACCAGCCAACATCGTAGTGCAGCCGTTTGGCCACAAGAGGGCACCACACAACATGTTTTTATGCAGAACACCCATACTTGAAATAAAAAGACCTAAGAGCCTACATAATGGCTACATGTGTGCAGCCCTGTTAGACGTACATGCATGATCATAAGTGGGTATGATGGGTGACTTCTAAATGAAATGTTAGCAGCATCATGTTGTGTAAGTAATTAACTTTTTCTATGTAGGCACTGCATCGTGTGAGAAGCTCACTGCCATTCTGCTAGCTCAACGTTTCCAGAAGGACGCAGAGAAGATAAGCCCGCAGTACCACACGTCCACCTTGGAGGCTTTCCACAGCCTCATCATCAGATTCACCCTGAAAATCTGGCATTCTCCTACAAAGGAAGGCTGTCAAGGTAATAAATACAATAACCGGTCAAATTAATGCCTCTAACTGTTTATATCTGAACAGGTAATGTAGATATTTCACTAAAGTTGATGTGGTTTGTTTGTTTGATTATTTTAGATTACAAATCGCTGCGACACATTAGTGTGCCCACAGTACAAACCTGGAGACTACACCACCAGAGCCCTGAAGACCCACCCAACCTCATGTAGTCATATCCTGTGTGACAAACCATAATGGTGGCTATGGAGATCTATTGTAGTAACAAAAATCCTTTTCCAGTGGATGTACACACGCTTATGGACCTCTGACTCTGTGGTGGATCTTCTCCCATATCAGGACTTCTCAGACAAAACCCTGTTCCAGAGCCTCTCCGTGCCCAGTTCCAAAGACCAGACAAACAGGAAGCTGTAAGAGGGCAAAGGTCAAGATCCTAAAGTGCACGTGAGGTGAGCTACACGACTCTGTGTTGTTTTCCCTAATCTCCTCCTCAGCCAGGCTGCTCAGCACAGCAGGACAGAGGAGTTACCCGACAACTCCTCTAATGTGGCTACAACAGCAGGTGCATCCTCACACACCTGGAACCATCTGCTCATCTGGCAGGAGGATAAAACAGCTGGTAGCGTTACTCATCCCCTCTTTCTTGAAACGTATTTTCTACACAGATCTCTGGAATTCCTGCTCTCCTCTCGATCACACCATCATTCCTCCTCCTGGGAAGTCCTCACCCATCCATCCGTGACTGACAACCAGTTTCATCATTACGGATCCTTCTGCTCATCCAATCGTGGCTCATGTTGTCCACCTCTCAGATGTCAATTGATCTCCACACCATTGTGCTGTGTAGCTCCCATCCGACCTGAAACTCTTGACCGTATGTAACACAACTAACTCACTTCCCCCCGTGTCCTGTCTGGCTGTCAAGCAAACAGAATTGATGTCTGAATGCTGGTGACAACCCTTACAGATCTACTCTCAGATGGAGCATCAAAGCTGCTGCTTTAATGTCACGCCTGATACTTAAAACTTTACTGTTATGCAGTGCATGAAAGGGCCTTTTCCACCGCCCAAACTGGCATGGAATGGGAAGGATCGGGTTGCTAAATATTTTGTTTCGATTGTTAAACCAGTCCAGAAAACCTACCCGGACCGGGCCAGAGCGGGACCCCTTCTGTTGTGGGTCCAGAGATTTTTGGTCTGGGTGGAGCCACAGCGTAAAAGGTCTAGAGTCCTCTGATTGGGGGAGAAATTACGTAACTACCCGCGACAATCCCCAGAGTTCTAGTGTTTGTGTTTGGCTGTACTCCTTGTGAGCGAAAATGCGTGCAAGTAATAGCTTTTGGTCCAATGCGGAGCTTCAAACGTTCCTCACCATCATCGGAGATAGCAACATTCAGGCCGAGCTGGATGGGATGAGAAGAAATGAGAAAGTCTACAAAGAAGTTTCTCAGCGCATGGCAGCTGAAGGATTCCAGCGCACCTCCGAGCAGTGTCGTGCGAAGCTGAAAAAAATAAAAGCCCACTACGGAAAAGTTAAGGACAGCGACGACCGTAGTGGGAATGGGCGAAGTACATGGAAGTGGTACGATGTGGTGGACGCTATTTATGGACACAGACCGTAAAACCAAGGCAGCGAAGGAGGCCTGGACTCGGCGACCAGTATCCTGGAGTCACTCGTAAACCCTGTTGGTAAGTATTTCTTTTGTTGTCTTTTTAGCTCTGCAGGCCATTCATTGCAGCACCAAAAACACTGAATAGTAGCAGCACCTATTTAATAAATGCTCAGCAAGTAAAGGATTTACCCCCTCGTGTTAACTAGCCTTAGCATCCACTCGTGTTTATGTTAACCTTCATTTAGCATTCCCTCGTGTTTTTTAACACGCTGTTCGTGATTTAAGCCTTTCATGTTTAGCATGTCCTTGTGGAGTACATGAGGCTGGAGCGGAGTCTGCCTTTCACGTTAGCATCTCAGTGTTTTTACCATCTCATTGTTTTATACAGCTGAGCACCCACAGTGAGGAGCAGCGAGCTGATCTAAAGATCCCAAAAGTCGCGCCAGCAGTGTTTTTAGCCTAGAGTGGGCTTTAAACAAGTATATTTTTCAAATGAATAAGAATACAACATAAAATTGCAATTAATCTGCACGTCACTAGAGAGGTGCTGATACTAATACTTTTGAAGCCTTCATGTTTTCTTATGCTTGAGCTAATAAATGGTAAGTCTGAAAGCTCTATCGTATTACAAAGTGTCTGTTCTATATCTAACCAAGACTCATCTAGTGGGTTATCTTGCAACCATCTTGGTATATATTGCAGCCTGTTGGCTAAGAAATAATAATAAAAGTTGGGTAGATCCAGTCCTCCTCTGTCTTTGGTCTTCTGAAGCGTTTTTAAGCTAATTTGTGGAGGTTTATCCTGCCAAAGGAATTTGGTAATTGAGGAGTCCAGAGATTTAAACCAGTCAGCTGGAGGTTTGTTTGGGATCATTGAAAATAAGTAATTTATTCTGGGTAAGACCATCATTTTAATTGTAGCAACTCTCCCCATGAGTGATATCGGTAATGATTTCCGATTACTGGCGGTTGTGAGTGGGGCCCCTTGGAGGTCTTGGCGGCGGCCATGGGTCGCTGCCTGGTAGCTGCATTGCCCCTGGGCGTGTCTGGGTCGGGGCCTGGGGGCTCAGGGTGTGGGGGTGAATGGCCCCGTTTGGGGATGTGGGCAGGACCTTGGGGGTCGGGTCCTGACATGTATGCTGCCGGGAAGAAGGCAGGAACATGCAGCAGTGCCTGGCCCGGGTTCAGGGGGCTTGGGTAGACCTTGGCTCCTCTGCTGTCCAATCACGGGGGAGGGGGAGGTCCAGGAGGGGGAGGACCCAACCTTACCAGGATGTCCCATGTCTTATATATTCTGGAAGTTGTGCAAATGCAGGGATGGGCATAGATATTCTGCTGGGGTGGGGCTGGGTTGGTGCCCTCGGACTCCGTGAGGCTCTGCAATGCTGCTGCTTTGGGCCCTGGTAAGATGGGCTGGGGTCTCCATGCCCTGGGTGGCATTTTGGCAACAGAGGTACCTATTGGGGCCAGTGGGGGAGCTGGCTCCCTGGAGGGCTAAGCCCAACCAGCCATTCCTCCCCATCCCCGCATATTTTTCTCCTCCTGCTCCCTCACATCATCACACAAACATGCACATAGAACCTTGGGGGGGGGGGGGGGGGGGGGGTATGGACCTCATTTCCACATTCCTGTGGCAGCCTGTCCCCCAATTTTATTTGCACCTTAAGCACTTCCACCAACGACATTCCACGCAAAGACACACTTAGGGCCTTGGGAGTGAGCACATACAACGGCAGTTGGCAGGGGGATTTTTCATCCTCACTCCTAGTGCCGGTGCCCACTTCCAATTTTAAACTGCACTGAGACACAGAGGGCTGTGGGGGCAAGTGGGGTGGTGTGGTGGCATCAGCTGGCATAGGCCAGATGGTGGCTGCACTGCCCGCTCACCGCAGCCATGGAATACACCTCATCAACACGCACCAACACTATATTGGAGCAGGCGGAGGGAGACTAGGGGTCTTAGCACGCCTCTGTTGTCGCTTGGCTTCCTGGGGCTGGAGGCTAGGAGGGAGATCTGGCCGTCCGGTTGGGGTCTGGGGTGGTGGGTTGCTTTGCTCAGTGTTGGGCGGGGGAGCCTGCTCATCAGCACCCCAGCAGAAAGGGTCAAACTCTGGGAACCGGTAATGGTTGTACCCCATGTGCAGCAGTACCGGGACCAGAGTGAATGGGGTGTGTATGGGGAGCATGAGTGGGTGTCCAGCGTGCATTTTTGTAAGTCTTTGGCTGTATGTGCATGTGTGAGCATGAGGGAGTGTGTGACTGTGTTTGTGTATGACTGTATATGTCAGGTGGGGCCTTTGACTCCTCCCTTCTCCTGGGACTTCTTTTGATGATATAGATCTTTGTCTCCCCTCTCCCTGCCACACCTGGTGTGGAGTGCGGTGCCTTGGTCTGCCTGGGTCGTGGCTCCCGGGTCAGGGAGTTTAATCCCGATGGCTGCCTGGTGGGGTCTGGGTCCCTGGGCTCTGCTGGATCCCTGGCGGGGGAGGTCGCCCCTGGGTCCCGGGTCATTGGGTCCCGGGCTAGGCCGGCTACGGGGTGGGAGGCTGCGGGCGGGCCTGAGGGCTTGCCGCCAATATCTCCCGAGACTCTGCCGGCTGCTGGTTGTGGCCCCCCGGGGCGATCCTCTGCGCCTCTCGAGGGGGGTGGGGGCTTTTCTGGTTGCGGTCTCCCTGGAGTTCCTGTGCTCTGGGGCAACTCCTGGATCTCTGGGACTTGGAGCTCCCCCCGTCTCCTACACATCTTTAGGGGGCAGATCTGTGGCCCCTCACACTCTATTGGACGCTCCTATAGATAAACCTTACATAAACGCGTGTGTGTACACACACAGGTGCTCACATGGTGCTCTCATAAGTATGGGCTTGGGCACGTTCAACACATGTCTTAAGGCTGTGGTGGGCACTTAATGCACTGTGATTTATTACCTGCCTTTAGAACCTGCATTTTCTTTCCAAAATCATTGAAAGGATGGCGTTCAAGCAGATCACAGAATACCTCTCACAAAACTGTCTGCTTGACCCTTACCAATCTGGGTTCAAAAAAGGCCACTCCACTGAAACCGCTCCAGTGACGGAATCCTTAAAAGAAGCTAGAGCGACAGGCAAATCCTCAGTGCTTATCCTGCTCGACTTATCGGCTGCATTTGACACTGTCAACCATGGCTTCCTTTTGTCCACACTCTCTAGTATGGGCATCACAGAGAAAGCCCCCCCCCATCCCCCACCCCCCACCCCCACACCTCTCTACTGTCCACTTCTTGTTCCCTACTTTCCATGACTGATGTCAAGTTGTTCTTGTTATTGTTGTTAGCCACAAGGGCAACATGCCGATTATCACTTGTAAGTCACTTTGGACAAAAGCGACTGCTAAATTCATAAACATAAACATATCATCATGTGATTGTTCAGTAAAACAATGTTGATTATATATTTCCTCATCAGGTTGACGCAGTGCTAGCTTGCTCCTGTTGTATTGTGTATGTGTCCCTTTTTTTTTGTTTGTTTGTTTTGTCTTCTCTTTTTCTGCAGGTCTAGAAGCAGACTCTTGTTCATTATTGTTTATTTTTGTGGGTTGGGTTGGGTGATCCAAATGGCTGTAGAATAAAACCTGAAAGCTGATCTGGATGGCCACCACTGCGCATGAGCCTTAAGCAGGAAGCAGCAGAAGGTGCCGCAGCAGGCAAGATTAAACAGAAGCTCATATAATAAACAACGCGTCGACTTATTAAAATTAGCACTAGTTCCTAGCTTACTGTGCCAGTCCAAAAAAGCAATGTCAGGGACTACCAGTCACTCAGGTTAGGGGATGGAGTCACTGGTTGTTGGCATGCCTGCCGCCTTCGGCCGTTCAGAGTCTGACAAAAAACCAGATTGTGCAAAATGTTCACTATCGCCGCCATTGTTGTGCTGTGGTGTATTTTTATGGCACACAGATCCCCTCACACTGTCTACTGATCATCTTGCAGCTTTTTTGTGACCCCACCCCCATGACAAGCACACCCGATTAGGTCAGGGAGTTGCTAGAGAATACACACTACCCTGAACTGAGCTGTGTTAACCCAGGTTGTACAGTTGTTTCTTGCTGAGTAGCAAAAGGTATACGAAGACAACCAATGACATTGTTTATGAACGTGTTTGATAAGAAGAGTAAAAAACAGGAAAGAATAGCAAGACAGAACAAAGGCTGAAGAGCAAAATGATAGAAAACAACGCAGGAACTATACCAAACAAAAAGCACAGATAATGAAGTGAAACTTACGGCATGCTGCCAGACAGCTGTTTCACAGCCATGCAGTCATAGAAGACGAAATCCGTTGCTGTGACGGTGACATTGCCAAAACGGACAGACAAGGTGACGGTAACAAAATCTGATGACAGAACACAAAATAATACAATGAGCTAATGCTAAATACAGCACATCAGTCTAGCCTGTTGCTTAGCTTTTAAAACATTCCCTCACATTTCTCAGTGCTGATCACTTAGTTCTGTTTCATTCAGAAGCAGGCCTGCTGAATGAGGCCCGTGGTCATGGGCGTCGGTTTGTTTCTAAATAGCTGGAGACAATAACCATAAGATCGACTGGTTTGGATAATTATTATTAATTATTCATATGTAAGTATGTTTCATTACAAAATACGCTGGAGAGTGTTGACAGATGTAGAAAATCGGAGCCTAATTCAGTAAGTTAAAAACTGGGGATTAGGGGACTTCCAGTGGGCCACAGGGTCGAATAGCAGTACGGCACTGAGCTCCATTCGGATTAATACTACACTGTTAGTGCTGCTGCAGAATGATTGACATTCTTTGTTATTTTTGCTTCAGAGTAAGGTCTTCATGTAAGGCCTTTGGGTTCCCTTGGCAATCAGGACAGTGTCCAGCTGGTTACAAGATGTTTCCTACATTCATAGCACCCTGCTGACGCAACGTGTCATGTCCTCAGCAGTGAAAGCCTGGGGGGAGGATTTGCCCACCCAGGGCCCGAAACCTGATTGGGTGAAAAATTGACGAAACGATGAAAGGGGCTCTAAAAATTCAAATCATTGAAATAAATTAATTACATTTTCAATCAATCAAAGCTTTATTTATAAAGCGCCTTCCGCAACCCTGTCAGGAAGCCCAAGGCGCTGAACATGGTTCAGTTGAAGTACAAATATAGTGAATACATCAAAAATAAAAGCAATTCAAATTACAAAATACAAATTACAAAAAAAGGTGAAACATTCTGGTACAGGACAGATGGGTAAAACAAGGGATAGAGTGAACCAATGAAAACTGTGAAATAAATTCAACATAAAAGAGGGCCAAAATCAAACATGTTCTGGAAACGCCAAGCGGAGGAGGTGTGTTTTTAGGCGACTCTTAAAGACTGGCAGAGATGGGGACAGCCTAACTGAGGGTGGCAACTGGTTCCAGAGTAACGGTGCTAGGACTGAGAAAGCCCGGTCCCCACGGGTACGACACCTAGAATGAGGGATAGCGAGCAGGCCTTGGTCAGAGGAGCGCAGAGCGTGTGATGGGAAATGTCTGTTCAGGAGTGTGGGGGGAGCACCACCCTGGAAGAAATTGTAAACAAAGACGAGGATTTTGAATTGTGCACGATAGCAAACCGGAAGCCAGTGCAGGGAGGCCAGAACCGGACTGATGTGGTCCCGTTTCCTGGTCCCAGTCAGGAACCTTGCTGCGCTGTTCTGCACAACCTGTAGGCGACGCAGTGATGACTGACACAACCCTGAATAAAGAGAGTTGCAGTAGTCAAGTCTAGAAATAACAAAGGCATGCAGTACCCGCTCCAGGTGGGCTCTCGACAGCATAGGCTTGATATTTGCAAGGCGTCTCAGGTGAAAGAAAGTGGATCAGATCACTGAGTTGATGTGAGCCTCAAATTTAAGTCCAGCATCAATTTTCACTCCCAAACTGGTAACAACTGGTTTTGAGTAGGGAGAAAGAGGGCCAAGATCAACATAACAATCCACATTCCTGCTGTTGGGGTGAAAAACAATGAGCTCTGTCTTTGCCTCATTCAGATGTAGACCGTTGGCCATTAGCCAAGACTTCACCTCATTAAGACAGGACACAAAGGACTGGATAGAGTGACTTTTCTCCTGACACAATGGAGAGTAAATCTGGCAATCGTCAGCATAGAGATGGAATGATAGGCCATGTTTACGAAAGATTGACCCCAGAGGTAGCAGATAAATGGCAAACAAAAGAGGACCAAGGATCGATCCCTGTGGGACCCCCCAGCGGAGCCCCTCCCAAGAAGAAAAAACATCACCCAGTTTAACGCAGAATGTCCTGTTGTGGAGATATGATCTAAACCAATCCAGAGCTGACCCTTTGATCCCAACCCATCGTTCCAAGCGATCGAGTAGAATCGCGTGGTCAACTGTGTCGAAGGCTGCTGCCAGATCTAACAACAGAAGCACCACAGATGTACCCTGATCTAGTGATAGATAGATGTCATTTAGGACCCTCAGTAGAGCAGACTCTGTGCTATGGCCAGACCTGAACCCTGATTGGAAAACCTCAAACAGATCAGAGTCAGCTAAATGTGAGACCAGCTGCTGATAAACGACTTTCTCAAGCAGTTTTGATGTAAAAGGCAGGGTAGAGATAGGCCTGTAATTTTCTATCACAGAGACATCAGCACCAGGTTTCTTCAGGGTCGGCCGAACAACTACTGCTTTCAAAGCAGCTGGGACCACACCTGTGCTGAGGCTCCCATTGATAATCTGACCAAGTGAAGGGCCAAGGCACGGAAAGGCAGCCTTCCAGAGACGAGGCAGCAGAACATCAAGTGGAGAGCCAGATGGCTTCTGCCTCGCAACAAGATTACTCAGCTCAGAGTATGAAACAGTATTGAGGGAGGTCAGGGTGGGTGGTGATGGAGGAACTGGAACTGTGTCAATAAAGTTACCGGAAATAGCTGCTCTAATGCCTGATACTTTATCAAAAAAGAATCTGTGAAAAGCTTCAGTTTCCAGCAGCTGTAGGAGACATGAAGCTGGGCTCCTGATACACCAGAACAGAGTTTAGTGTTTTGTAGAGAATCCTGGGATTCTTGGAGTTTGTTTCGATGATGTCTGCAAAATAGGCCGTTCTGGCAGCCCTCACAGCATCCTGATAAGCAACTAGAGATGCTCTGAACAACTCACGCGAGACCTGTAGGCCATCCTTTTTCCACTTTCTCTCAGAGGATCTACACGCCCGCCTACAAGCCCGTGTGACATCAGATAGCCAAGGCTCCCTCCTAGGCCTAGACTTGCTAAGCTTGAGAGGGGCAACCACGTCCAGGACCTGATTACAAAGTACATCAAAGTGTTGTGAATAGTGTTCAGTGTTAGATGGATCTGGGTTAAAGGTCTCTAACCTTACAGACATACAGTCCACAAACTTTGAAATAGTTTCTGCATCCAGGGCTCTGAACCTAGTAGCTGGAGCTTCACACACACGGACAGGACATGGCAACGTAACATCACAGAGTATTGGAGAGTGGTCAGAGAACACAGGAGGCAAAGTCTCAAGGTTCATGACGGGTAGACCAAAAGAGAGAACCAGGTCCAGGGTGTGACCCCTAGCATGAGTTGGGGACGATACCCATTGAGTTAGATTGAATGAATCTAGCAAATTAAAAAACCTTTAGTGAGCACATTATCAGGACAGCAGATATGGATGTTAAAATCACCAAAAAATAGGACATAGTCATATTTTAGGATGCAGTCTGCCACAAGATCACTGAAATCATTAAGGAAGTTAGAGTCAGTCTTTGGAGGGCGATAAATCAGCACAACGAGCAGGCGGGGGGAGATGCACAGTTCAAATAAGCACAGTTCAAATGAAGAAAATGACATGGTGGGTGTAAGCTGTTTACAAGGAAAGCTGGATTTAAAAACAACAACCAGCCCTCCACCTCTGCCCCGCGATCTGGGGATATTAAAACAGGAGCAGCCAGGTGGTACCAGCTCCAGCAGGGCGCTTGAGTCACCAAACGGGATCCAGGAGTCACAGATGCACAGAAAACCCAAGTCATGCTGAATAAAAAGTCACAAAGTATAAAAGTTTTGTTCAGCACAGACCTGGCATTGACCAGACCAAACCGGGTCTGCGGCGGGACTGCAGCACCGAGATCGTGCACGGGCCCAGTCCCCTCTAACTCTGTGCCCGTAACCGAGCGCAGATTCTCCCAGCAAACCCCAGTCTGGCAAGGTCTTCGAGCCGATCGGCCGTGGCGCGGTGCCGGTTCACCCTCAGAGCCGGCCAAGTTCCCTGGGCAGGGCGCAGAGTAAACCGTAAGACATCTCGGAACCACCGGGTCAGAAGCTGGGCCGAATCGGACCAGCCGCTTCTTCAGGGATCCAGCCCGACGTCTCACGCGCCGGCTACCTCTCTTTCCCCGTCTTCTCCGATGCTTCCTTCTCGAGCTGGGGCGGACAGAGGGCCGACACATCACGGCTTGGGGGGAGAGAGCACACGGACAGTCCAACCAGCAGCACCATCCGTGAGGTTCCCAGCTCACGGAGCCCGCTACATCAACGGGAGGACGAAGCCTCAGCAGCGCAGCGCGATCGTATGTCACCAGAGGATCCACACCATACAAAAAAAGCATCAGAGACAACAAAAATGCATAAAAGCCAATAAAACACTAATAAAAACCAGTAAAAAGCAAGGTACCACTGCATAAAGAGGACGAGCAGCTTGCAGCGTGCACCTGCTTTATCTCTGTAGCACATTCATACACAGAGGCAATTCAGTGTGCTCCCATTAGCAAGAACAGCAAGAACAATAAAATAAATGTGAGAGCACAACTAAAATACACACAATTTTTAATTAGATTTAAAACTTTTAAGAAAGAGACCAAGTTAAAGCGTGAGCAGTTACAGTGCAGTAAAAACTGTCCTTCTGTGTAGTTATCCCATCAGCTACTACACAGTCCATGTAAATATTCAGATTAGCAATAGGACTCATGTCCACATTTACACGCCCAGATATTTATGCACCTACCCTCATGATTATATACACGCATATGCACGCAAACAGTCTGCATATACATCTATATACCCACATGTATACACGCACACGCATTCCTAAATAATGCTCACACACACACACACACACACTCACAATTTAAACACCACCATAGGTCAGTGTTTTAAAACATGTACATACAAACATATACCTATATACACATTTTTAGCAAAGATGGAGAGGTGCAGGTATTATAGATGCATGTAGTTAGTGAAAAAAACATTTTTTTACTTTAACATATTTGGACTCAATCCATTCCATAACTTTACTACAGAAACTAAAACCCACTCGTTGTTCTGTGTACTTCTGACAGCAGGTGGTTTAAAATCCAGCTCTCCTCTAAACTCATATCCTCCATCTCTGATGGAAAACAAGATTATTTATGTGAAGCACATCGTCCACGTTAAAGAGCAAGTCACCCCCTACCAGAGTCTAACTCCACTCCCACTTCATGTTTGAAAAATGCAACAAATGCTGTTGCCTGGCAGACCGAGAAGGTGGAGCCGCTAACAAATACACACACACTCAGGCTCACGACAGCATTGTGACATCATAATGTACCAGTTTACATCATAGCATACTTCTTAGCCAATAGCGGTGGCAGATTTAAATTAGAATACAGAGCAGAGTTTTTACCTGACAACGGCACAACACTGCTAGTTTTAGGCAGAATATTTAAATTTTAACTAAGATGCACTGAAGTGCCAAATTATTGACGACACGTGTCTGCAGCACGATGAGACACTCGTTTATTTAGTTTATCAGCAAAAAAAAAGTTTATTTGGGGGTGACTTGCTCTTTAAACACATGGTGAAGCCCTTTTATTGTAACAGCTCTAAACTTTATATTTTCTTTAAATAACAAGGAAGATATTTTAGAAGAAAAGGTACCAAGACTGTTCCAACTAGGCTCTCCTAGGTCAAGCACCCCCTAAATTCATCCCTAGCACCCCTAAAGTTTGACATTCATTTCATTATCTTTTACTGTTTGTTGTGATTTTTAACACGTCAGTAATATCTAAAAACCATACAATAGGTCAAAAAATTATGCTTTAAAACAAAAATAAAGCAAATCTCCCCCGTCTCAAAAATGGTTTGATCCTGCTCACCTGTCCAGACTCTGAGGCTCTGAGCCTCCTGATTGGCTGATATGCTGCCGTTAGGGTGGCCAAGGTTCCTGCTTTCTGTGGGACAGTCCTGAATTGAGACACTGTCCAGCATTTTAACTGTAACACAGACGCACCCCTTCTATGTCCCGACCATGTCGACGCACCCCCCAGCCCCCACATCGGGGCATGACACTCTCACTCTCTCTCTCTCTCTCTCTCTCTCTCTCTCTCTCTCTCTCTCTCTCTCTCTCTCTCTCTCTCTCTCTCTCTCTCTCTCTCTCTCTCTCTCTCTCTCTCTCTCTCTCTCTCTCTCTCTCTCTCTCTCTCTCTCTCTCTCTCTCTCTCTCTCTCTCTCTCTCTCTCTCTCTCTCTCTCTCTCTCTCTCTCTCTCTCTCTCTCTCTCTCTCACACACACACGCACACATTAATCAACATTGTTTTGTTTAACTTTGTGTGGGAAAATGCCAAGAACGTTAAGAAAAAAAATCAGTTTAATCAAATAAAAATTAAAAAGTATACATAAAGTTGTGTCTGGTTCTAGCATTTCATATTTCCTAGCTCCTACTGCATGAGTTCAGATGCATTAATTCATGCACTTAAATATTAATGTTCTGATTTTATTGAAAAACTTGTTCTGTAATAGTTTCTTTACTATTGTGATCAAAAATATTTAATCTCAATTCTGAGGCTGCTCTGTAAATCGTTAAAAAAAAACAATACACATATCAACTTCTGATCAATCCATATCAATTTCAGACTTAAAATAATATATTGATGTAAACCATGTCCACTTCCGGGTTATGCCACGCCCATTCCGAGTACAGATACAGATACAGATACTGGTGTACTCGCTCATCCCTATCTGAAAGCTCTATCGTATTGCAAAGTGTCTGTTCTATATCTAACCAGGACTCATCTAGTGGGTTATCTTGCAACCATCTTGGTATATATTGCAGCCTCTTGGCTAAGAAATAATAATAAAAGTTGGGTGGATCCAGTCCTCCTCTGTCTTTGGTCTTCTGAAGCGTTTTTAAGCTAATTTGTGGAGGTTTACTGATTGGCTTAATGACCTGACCTGTAATGGAGTGTTTACCAGGTGAAGGTCCTTGAGACGACTCTGGTCGTGATTTGGCGCTTTATAAATAAACTTGAATTGAATTGGACACATTTGTTGGTTAATATAACTTTTTAACACTATGATAAGAGAAGCACAACGATTACACCACATAAAACTGTATCCATAATCAGCTTACCCTGTCCATGATTCACCATGGGTATTCTGCTGGAGTCGGGAGACTGGCAGGTGAGCCCACTTTCAGTGATGGTAGCAGGACTGAAGATGTCTTGGAAGAAGCAAGAGTAGGACCGTTCCAGTGCTGGAAGTCCTGGAATGGACAGAAACACCTGAGGAAAAACAAACAAACCTCTGGTAAATAACTAAAGGTTCACTGAAACTTCAAATCTAATAACAACTGAACCTTCAGTGGTTCTGAAGATGAACATGTAAAGAATTTACATGTAAAGGTACATAATTTCTTTTTTCTTGACAATATTTCCAAACACACTTCTAAAGACACGGATTATCGGTGTCGTAGGTGAAGAGGACATACAAAGAAGATTCCACGGCTCAGCACCACTAGCTCTGAAGCCCCACTTCACCATGGAGTCCCAAGTCTGTCTTGTAAATCCAGCAGCTGTTTCCGAATGAGTTCAGCAGATGAGTGCATTAAATATTGAAGCTTCGTTATGAAAGGACCCATATTGTGCCATTTTAAACCTTTGAGAGCGAATGTAGGCTCAGTATATGATCAAATGTTAAAGTTGGCACTATACCGTAAGTTATTTATGTCAGCCTGAATTTGTTCGTGGAAATTAAACAACTCCATTTCACGTCAACCCCACCTCCACCCGCTAGAGTGCCACCCATTCATGACACAACCCACAAGTGTATTGGGCCACGAGGAAGATGGCCAAGTAAAAGATGGCGTCCGTGGAAACACACACGCCCAATTAAGTTAATAGGGGTTTAACTCATCATGCGTAATGGGAGTGGTGTGCCATTTTTCTAGTCCACAAAAGACCATAACAAACTGAGAGGCAGCTTAAAGGACGGTATTTAAACAGATGCACAGGAACGACACCCAGAAAAGTGTAATGTCTTGCAAATGCAGACTGTAAGTAGAAGAAAGTCTCGGCAGTAGAGAAGAGACCACGGAGATCTATCCCGTTCGTCCTCCTGTGGGCTGTTTCTGGGAACTGCTTTTCTCTTCTCTGTTTATGTAGAAAACACACAAAAACACCTGGAAAGGTGAAGATAAATCACCACCGATGAAGGCTCATGATTCATCGCTGCTGCTGCTCTTCTTGGCCCAGAGTTCACGACAAGGGGTCCTGAATCTTGGTAAGAGCGTTTCTTCTCACTGAATAGAATATTTACTAAGAAATCACAATGTAACCATAGAATAGTGTGTGTGTGTGTGTGTGTGCGTGTGTGTGTGTGTGTGTGTGTGTGTTTGCGTGTGTGTGTTTGTGTGTGTTTGCGTGTGTGTGTGTGTGTGTGTGTGTGTGTGTGTGTGTGTGTTTGTGTGTGTTTGCGTGTGTGTGTGTGTGTGTGTGTGTGTGTGTGTGTGTTTGCGTGTGTGTGTGTGTGTGTGTGTGTGTGTTTGCGTGTGTGTGTGTGTGTGTGTGTGTGTGTGTGTGTGTGTGTGTGTGTGTGTGTGTGTTTGCGTGTGTGTGTTTGTGTGTGTTTGCGTGTGTGTGTGTGTGTGTGTGTGTGTGTGTGTGTGTGTGTGTGTGTGTGTTTGCGTGTGTGTGTTTGTGTGTGTTTGCGTGTGTGTGTGTGTGTGTGTGTGTGTGTGTGTGTGTGTTTGCGTGTGTGTGTGTGTGTGTGTGTGTGTGTGTGTGTGTGTGTGTGCTCTGTCTTCTCCATCCCCAGTGAGTCGTGGAGGATGGCTGCTTATACTGAGCCAGGATTCTCTGGAGGTTTCTTCCTGTTAAAAGGGAGTTTTCCTCTCCACTGTCGCTTTATGCTTGCTTAGTATGAGGATTGCTGTATAGTCACTGACACTCGTCAGTGACTTGATGCAATTTGCTGGGTTCCTTATATAGGAAACATTATTTCTGATTGGCTTAATGAACTGACCTGAATTGGAATGTTTACTATGTGAAGTGCCTTGAGTCGACTCTTGTCGTGATTTGGCGCTATATAAATAAACTTGAATTGAATTGAAAATAATAAATATCAAAACCATAGATGACTAAAAACTATTAAAAACTATTCAGCAGAACACCTAAACGTGTAGTGCAAACCGATGACTCAGACCTGCTAAAACAACAGTTTAAAGGGATTTAAAACAGATGAGTCCACGTTGCTGATGGGGATGTGGAGTTGAATGTTCTGATGGCCCAAGGGAAGATGCTGTTGGAAAGTCTGGTGGTGTGTGATTTAACTGACCTGAAGCGGCGCCCTGAGGGCAGCAGGTTAAACGGGCAGTGGGCAGGGTGGGTGGGGTCATGATAGCAGCGGTTCTCCTCAGGCAGCGGGTTCTGGAGATGGCCTCCAGGGATGGCAGGGTGCAGCCAGTAATCTTCTGGGCGGTGTTTATTGTCCTCTGAACAACCTTCCTGTCCTCAGCAGTGGAGCCTGCATACCACACACTCAGAGAGTAGGAGAAGGTGCTCTCCACGGAGCAGTGGTAGAAAGCCAGCAGCAGTTTCTCATCCAGGCCACACCTTCTCAAGACCCGGAGAAAGTGCAGCCGCTGCTGAGCCTTTTTAACCAGAGCTCTGGACAGGTCAGCAGAGATGATGGTGCCTGATGGAGGGGACACGGTCCACACGCTCTTCATTTATGAGGAGGGGGCGTGTGTGTGACGGTGTCTCCTGAAATCCAGAATGAGCTTTTTTGTTTTTTGTATATTCAGAGTGAGGTTGTTATCTGAGCACCACCTTGACAGATTACTGACCTCTGCCCGGTAAGCTGCCTCATCTCAAGCTGTGATGGGGCCGACCACAGTGGTGTCGTCAGCTAACTTGAAAATGGCAGTGGATGGGTGGGGGTCGGTACAGTCCCATGTGTACAGTAGGGGGCTCAGCACACAGCCCTGAGGAGAGCCAGTACTGAGCAGGATGGAGGAGGAGAGATGGGAGCCATGTTTAACATGCTGTGGTCGACTTGTGAGAAAGTCTTTTATCCAGTGGCAGGTGGAGGGAGGGATCTGAAGGCTCAGCAGTTCTGAGGTAAGAATGTCTGGGATGATGGTGTTGAAAGCTGAGCTGAAATCAACAAAGAGCATCCTGACGTAGCTTCCTCTGGTCTCTAGGTGGCTCAGTGTGGTGTGTAGGGTCGGGCGATGGCATCCTCTGTTGAACCGGTTGCCCGGTAAGCAAACTGGAAGGGGTCGAAGGAGGTGGGGGGACAGGTTTGGATGTGGTTGGAGATAAGTCGCTCCAGACAGTTGTTATATTGTCTTATTTGTGTTCATGCTTAGTAACTTGTGACTGGGGACGCTCGGACGGTTATGTTAACCAAAAGGTTGCCATAACCGGTTTTAATCAATCCGTGTTTAATTCCAACTGACGAATAATTCCATTTGAAGCAAATCCGTTCTCACGGTTTGAATTTCAGACACTTTCCATCTGAAGCTGTTATTCCGCCTTGTGAAGCCCAAAACAGTGCGCGTGCTCGCCATACACTTTTCTCGTATTAGGCTAATGACTAATTCTAGCTTTTAAAATATGGAAGGCTGCCACGACACAACCCTTAGATGGGCACCACGCATTTTACCGGCATAAAAACAAGAGCCTTGGTACCAAAGGTAGTCTGTAGCCGAAGGGTTAATATTAGCCGAATCCAAAATGTTGGCACTGCTGAGAGAAATGCCACTGAAGTCCAATTCAAAACGCCTTTAGCTGCCAGCCCACCACAGCACCAGACTGCAAACCTCCCTCTGGGATTAATAAAGTATTTTTGAATTGAATTGAAACTCAACTAAAATCCTTTGGGGTAAAGCTTGCAGTTCAAATCTCTGCATTTGAAACCATTGCTTTTAAAATCCCATCGTCCTCCTTCTAAACAGCTCAGCACTGCATAAACAAAGAAAGAGGAAGTGACATCAATTTTCTTCTTCTCTTTCTCATCATTAAACCTCTCCTACCACGCAGTGCCTTAGCGCCACCTCTGGTATTAAACACTCATCTGAGTGACTTTTTCTTCTCTCCCACACAACTCTTCTGGCTCCAGCTGCAACATGTCTGATGTTGATGCTGATTCTGATGTTCAGAGTCCTATAGGCCCTATGACGGTGAGTTGCTGGCTGCATGCGTTTCCTCACTAAAACTCCGCTCTAAACCCTAGGTCAGTTAAATCGGAGAGTCAAGTCACCCTTTTCCGCTGGACAAACCTAACAGACTTACACTTTTGTGTAAAATCATCCGTAAAAGTCCCAAATGGAAACCTCACATCCCAGTGACCCTTTAGGGGTCCCTAACCTGTGATGCAATCGTAGACACTGGGCCAGAGGTTTCTATCATGTCTCGTTCACTTTGGGTAAACCTCCGCTTGGCTGTGGCTGGTCAAGGTCGTACCTTGAAACTCACACCTTGTGCCATGGTGGTCAGTCCTTCTGCTCAGGCTACGTCGACCTTGTCTTCAGTGTCTTTCCTTGGCCTTTCTGTCGGTTGCATGTCAGTGTGTCATCCCATGTTTGTGTCTGTTTCCGGTCCTGTTCGGTAAAGACCTGATCAACCGCTTTGAGCCCATAATCAAACTCTGGGTTGAAAGTCTGGACTCGGTTGACTTGACCACTGCCCATGAAGCTCCCCCAAGACCTAATTTCTTCTAGTGGTGTTGTGAACAACAGCGACGCCCTTGTTGCTAGTTGTTATGGTGCTTTGCTGGTCAGCCACATCCACAGGGCTAGTGTTGTCTCGGTGGTTTTGAGTGAGGAAGCAAAAAGCATGTTCGATAGCTTACGTGATGATGTCACATGAAGGTGTGTGTGTCTGCAAGCACTTGAATGTTTTCTGCACAATAAACTGTCTGTGTTCAGCTCTCCCCACACGAAGACGATAAGATGGCAGTCTGTTTCTCTCCTGTGAATATTAACCACTAGAGAGTACCAGCTAACCACTTCGGTGACAGGACACACGCTACGTCGGAGTAAAGATGTCTAACTCTACAAACCCGTTCATGCCATGACCGCTTGGCTACGCTTTCACATCTGGTGAAAAGAGGGGTTATAATCCGTCCCAGCCCAGGCTCATGAAGACATTAGATGGACATACCATTCTGCTCTCCTCCCTGCTGATGTTGGAGGGGTTCAGGTCTTGCACGACCAAACACTGCTGCTCCATGTTGAAGCTCCACAGCCATTGACCTGGCTGGTTTGCACGACTACAATGAGATTTCAACACACACCTGCAGAGGAGAAAGCAAAGCATTTTGACAGCCAGAATAAAAATCTAAAGACAAAAAAGACAAAACATCATAGGGAGGAATTTAGACATTTGCCAGGGATGGAGAAAGAACATAAATGTTGGTGATGGAGGCTAAAATCTCAAGTCTGAAAACAACTAATGTGTCAGAAGGCAGCCAGATACTTAAACTTCAAGTTTGTCATACAGATGGAACAGGAAAAATAGTAACAACAATAAAACTTTAGAAAGAATAAACAGGGTGCAATTAAAACATGTGAAACATAAAAGAACTATGTGACGAACCCGAGGTTTCTGCCCTGCTGTACACCTGGTGACACCCCGCAACCCAGTGCTACCGTTCACCACCAGAGAGCAGCAGAGTGATGAGGAGCAGCTGTCACTAATAATCAATCAGCTGCCCCTGAAGTCTTTTTAAGCCTCCCTTGGTCTTCAGTCAGGGAGACACAGTGACAGAGGAGACTTGGTGTTAAAACTGTCTCTTAGCTTCTCTGTTTTGTACCTTGCCCAAACTGTGCTCTCCATTCCTGGGGTTTTGGTTTTTGTTTAGTGCCCCAGTTGCTAATGATTCTTTGTGGTCTTGTGCCACCCTTTTGTGTTTTGTTAGAATCTCCAAATCCTCAGTTTAGTTTGGCTTTAGTTGTTTGCCTTTGAGGATTTCTAGTTAAAGGAGATTTCTAGTTTGATAGTTGTGGGTCTTTTGTGCTTTTTATATGGAAATGGTTTTGGTTTATTCTTAGAAATACCATTTTGTGGTTGATTAGTTCAATTAGGAGTTGTTACCCACTTGGTTTCCTCTCTCTAGTTTAAAACCAGAGAGTGATTTAAATTAGTAGTTGTTTGGCTGCTCCCTATTTTAGCAGAGGGAGTTTATTTTAGTTCACTTATTGAATACCTTTTATCCAACCTTTTGTAAAAAAAACTTTTTTTAACCTACCATTATCTCCCCTCCTTCCATTCACTCACTTAACATCCCAACTGACACCATCCCTAGGATTCATTCCCTTTTTATTTTTATTTTTATTTTACTGTTTTCTCCCCTCGCCTGCTCCTAGACGCCAGGGGGGACATAACAAACTACAATAAAACCAATCGAAATAAGAATCAAATTTAGGACGTGAGAAAAGGTACAAAAAGTGGGTCTTCAGCTTTGCCTGAAAAACCTCCACAGAGCAGGCCTGTCTAATTTCATGAGATAGACTGCTGGAACGAGCCCGGATGGACGAGAGATGGTGCTGATGATGATGATGATGGACAAAATCTCCGAGTTTGCGCAGGCTGTACCTAACAGGGCCCTAAGGTGGATACTGTGGCAAAGACGCTGGTCAAGGAGTGCTTTTACCAGTTTGATGTCCTTGCATGATTACACTAGGAGTGCATTGTTCCAACAGCTGTGTGTATTGTGTGTGCTCAAGAGGGACACACCCTGCCTTCCACAGGGCAATGGCCACTGTGAGAGGTTTAATCATACTGTCATGGATTTGTACATCAAGAAAGTACGGTGTCAGCCAAGTCTCTCTCCTGACATATGAGATCAATTGCATCGATTAGTTAACCTTGATGTATGCAGAATCCCTACAAAGGATGCAACACAGAAACAGTCTACACCCTTCTTCTTCAAAGGAGAAACTAAAATTATATAATCAACTCTAAATGGGACATCACACACCCAACAACATACAACTCAGTGGCTTATTGGTACTCATTAATTATTCATTCGCATCAGCCACGAGGAAGCTACCAATGTAACCGCTCTGTGCTCGGCGACACTCTCACAGTCAGACTAAATTTTTTACTCACGGAACCCGACGTTCTCCCAACGGGTCTCGTTCTCGCAGAAGAGCATCAACACAGAGGTCTGACAGGCCCGACTCACAAGTGGAACCTGGGTGAAAACAGCTGCGGCCAAAACGGCGATCCCGTCCTCTTAATCTCCGCTGTGGATCGGCATTCTCGTCTCTCCTCAGTTTTGACGTTTTCACAAATATTCCCTTTATTTTCAAAAGTACTTATTTCTCTCTATCAATTCTCCCTTTTCCGCTTGTCTGTGTCTCTCCCTCTCACTGTCAGCAGGGCAATCAGACACACCTGATTGGGTCCTCCTCTGGTGTCTTTGCTTCCTGCTCTTTTGGGTTCTGACCATCGACATATAAGTATTGGACAATGGGTTTCCATAAGCTCCAATAACACATTTTTGAGCTAAAATGGGAGGTGGCCACCACCGCCATTTTGGCCGTGTCACAGGTTCCGTCAAGCCCAGACAATTCCACAAAAAGGAAGAGAGGTGGAGCTGAGGGTGGGGCTGTAAGGCTGGGATCAACTGACGACAGCCGATCGAACTAGCTACAAGCTAACCTGAAGCTAACCCAAAGCTAATGCGGAGGTGGGAGCTAAGCTAATGGAGGTAGCAACCTAGCTACAACCGGAGTTAACTGTGCACATCACCAGAGCTTCTGAGTCAGAGATACGCCGGGCTGACCGCTGGGTAAAACCGGGTGGAACACAGAGGTCTCCCGAGAGCTCCACAAGCCGGCAGCCGCACAGCAGACAAGCGCCGCGATCAGACAGAGATGGACCGGGCGGGAGGGGAGAACGGGTGGAAAACATCGGTCTCCCGAGAGCTCCACAAGCCGATAGTGGGAACCCAGCTCCACCAACATGTTATATTTCAACCCATTTCCTAAAGTGCAGCATTATGTTAAATGCACTGGGTTTTACCCTATTACATTTAAATTTCATGGTTAAACAGTACATGTTAAAATCTAAGCTCAGCTCGGCAGTGACCTAAAATACATAAATATAATTTTTCTTACTGAAAAAAATGAAGTGGAGACTCCTTGGACGCTCTATTAGTGCAATTAATGCCACAGCAAGTCATTTTGTCCAACAATTGCACAAAAAATATCCTAAAAATAATACACAAACACAGAGACTCAAAATCCCGGAACAGTTTCCAGGCCAGACCGAGGCTCTACTGAGGCCTTTCCACGGAGCTAGCTCTGTGTTCACGTGGGTCTGATGCTCATTAATTATACAGAATTTTAGGCTTTTAATACACTTAAACAGAAGAGTGAGAAAAACATTCACCCCCCTCAGAGTTGTCATGAGTGTAAACTAGATCATTTAAACCAAAAACATGTTTGGTACCAGGCTGTAAACATGTTTATTTCTGCTGTGAAATTGGTATTTTTAACATGGGAGTCGTTTCTGACACCAGCCCCTAGTGGATGAGGGTGGAACTGCAACTTTTGGTCCTTCCGGGTTGGACTCAATTTTTGAGCCGCATTGTGGGGGCTTGGTTCTGATCCACACCTCATTCCGACCAAGCCCCTACCTTTTCCTCTGGATTACTGCAGTAACATCCACCTTGACTGTTAAATAAAATTATTAAGACGTCTTCAGCTGTCTTTACAGGTCCTCCTTCAGAGCCTTTACACAATATTCGTAAACACTGATAAGTGTGCTCCGACATACTTCTTTATTTCTCCAACAAGGACTTTACCAGTAACTTGGGTTAGGGTTGTTCTTTGATTACTGTTAGCAACATTTATACATTGCCAACAGTGAAGTGGGACGGGACAGGCAAATGAAAGGTGGTGTTGTGAAGCTCATGCTGAAGAATCCTTTCTTCGTGGCCGTTATAATATTACCATTAAACCACGGCAGACATGGCACAGGCGTTTTGGTACTTCAGGAACTTACACACTAGCATCGGTTCTACTCCGCCTGGACTGGTTTGGAGTGTTTTAATATGGGCACCTTGGATTTTCCCACGCGCAATCAGTCATTTTTCCAGCCCTCCAACCAACTGGTCTGCTGCGTGCTGAATTGGTTCAACACACCCACTGCTGACTAATTCGCAGGCTCAAATTAACAGCTACCATTAGGGGGAGCCTCCAATTTTGGCAGATAGAATCAGACTGCGGGGTCTTTCCGAATACGCGGTTCATTTTGATGCTGGTTACTGAGGAGGGGAGAAGCCTCTGACTGAAGCTTTCTGTCTGCTGTTAGCACACAGAGAGTGTCTGATTCTCTCTCTGAGGTTCAGCTGTACAAGGATAGACACAGCAGTCTGGATGCAATATCAGATCTCTTCACACTGTTTATTAATCACCTCATGCAATCTTTGTCATGAGTAACGATCCTGGTTTGGGCTGGGCGGAGTGGAGCCGACTCTAGTGAGGAAGTGCCATTAGACGCCCCAAGCTGCCTATTTGAAACCACAAGGTAAATGTCGTTTTGAATCAACGACACCTTCAATATATGACTAGTATTTAGTATTCTTACTACAAACAGGGAGAGGTCTAATGTGTTCTGATCCGAATCTCACCTTCCCTCTAGGACACACCAGCCACAGTAAGGATCATGGGCCATCAGACAGGAATGGCAATCAAGTTGTTGCTGGCATTCGGCCACAGGCCTCTTCTGTAGCTGCAACAGGACAAAACAATCATTCAATCGTGCAAAAAAACCACAATCTGTTCCTAAGAACCACACCACAAAGCATTGATGTCCCACATTTATCTTTGCAACAGTAAAAACACATAGTTGTTGGAATGATTCTGGCTACACAATGGCTGACTGGAATCATCCATCCATCCATTTTCTTCTGCTTATCCAGAGCCAGGTCGCGGGGGCAGCAGCCTCAGTTGAGAGGCCCAGACTTTCCTCTCCACAGCCACTTGGACCAGCTCTTCCAGGGTAATCCCAAGGTGTTCCCTGGCCAACTGAGAGACATGGTCCCTCCAGTGTGTCCTGGGTCTCCCTTTAGGTCTTCTCCCGGTTGGACATGCTCTGATGTGGAGGAGCAGCGGGTCTACTCCGAGCCCCTCCCAGATGACCGAGCTTCTCACCCTATCTCTAAGGGAGAGCCCAGCCACCCTGCAGAGAAAACTCATTTCGGCCGCTTGTATCCATGATCTCGTTCTTTCGGTCACTACCCAAAGCTCATGACCATACAGGTGCTGGCCAGTAAATTAGAATATCATCAAAAGGTTGAAAATATTTCAGTAATTCCATTCAAAACGTGAAACTTGTACATTATATTCATGCAATGCACACAGACCAATGTATTTCCAATGTTCATTACATTTAAATTTGATATTCATAAGTGACAACTAATGAAAACTCCAAATTTGGTATCTCAAAAAATTAGAATATTCTGAAAAGGCTGAATATAGAAGACACCTGCTGCCACTCTAATCAGCTGATTTACTCAAAACACCTGCAAAGGCCTTTAAAAGGTCCCTCAGTCTTGTTTTGAAGGCACCACAATCATGGGGAAGACTTCTGACTTAACAGCTGTCCAAAAGACAATCATTGACACCTTGCACAAGGAGGGCAAGACACAAAAGGTGATTGCTAAAGAAGCTGGCTGTTCGCAGAGCTCTGTGTCCAAGCACATTAACAGACAGGCGAAGGGACGGAAAAAATGTGGTAGAAAAAAGTGTACAAGCTCTAGGGATAACCGCACCCTGCAGAGAATTGTGACGACAAACCCATTCAAAAATGTGGGGGAGATCCACAAAGAGTGGACTGCAGCTGGAGTCAGCGCTTCAAGAACCACCACGAGGAGACTCATGAAAGACATGGGATTCAGGTGTCGCATTCCGTGTGTCAAGCCACTCTTGAACAAGAAACAGCGCAAGAAGCGTCTCGCCTGGGCCAAGGACAAAAAGGACTGGACTGATGCTGAGTGGTCCAAAGTTATGTTTTCTGATGAAAGCAAGTTCTGCATTTCCTTTGGAAATCAAGGACCCAGAGTCTGGAGGAAGAGCGGAGAAGCACAGAATCCACGTTGCATGAGGTCCAGTGTAAAGTTTCCACCGTCAGTGATGGTGTGGGGTGCCATGTCATCTGCCGGTGTTGGCCCACTCTGTTTCCTGAGGTCCAGGGTCAATGCAGCCGTCTACCAGGAAGTTTTAGAGCATTTCATGCTTCCTGCTGCTGACCAACTTTATGGGGATGCAGACTTCACCTTTCAACAGGACTTGGCACCTGCACACAGTGCCAAAACCACCAGCACCTGGTTCAAGGACCATGGTATCCCTGTCCTTGATTGGCCAGCAAACTCGCCTGACCTTAACCCCATAGAAAATCTATGGGGTATTGTGAAGCAGAGGATGCAATACGCTAGACCCAACAATGCAGAGGAGCTGAAGACGACTATCAGAGCAACCTGGGCTCTCATAACACCTGAGCAGTGCCACAGACTGATCGAGTCCATGCCACGCCGCATTACTGCAGTTATTGAGGCAAAAGGAGCCCCGACTAAGTATTGAGTGCTATACATGCACATTCTTTTCATGTTCATTCTTTTCAGTTGGCCAACATTAGAGAAACAAACATTTTTTCATTGGCCTTTAGAATATTCTAATTTTCTGAGATACCAGATTTGATGTTTTCATTGGTTGTCACCTATAAATATCAAAATTAAACGTATCGGAAATACATTGGTCTGTGTGCATTGCATGAATATAATGTACAAGTTTCACGTTTTGAATGGAATTACTGAAATATTTTCAACCTTTTGATGATATTCTAATTTACTGGCCAGCACCTGTAGGTGAGGGTAGGAACGTAGATCGACCGGTAAATCGAGAGCTTTGCCTTCTGACTCAGCTCTCTCTTCACCACGACAGACCGGTACAACGCCCACATCACTGCAGTGCAGCACCAATCCGCCTATCGATCTCACGCTCCATCTTTCCTTCACTCGTGAACAAGACCCAGAGATACTAAAACTCCTCCACTTGGGGCAGGACCTCATCCCTGACCCGAAGAAGGCATTCTACCCTTTTCTGAATCAAGACCATGGTCTCAGATTTAGAGGAGCTGATTCTCATCCCAGCTGCTTCACACTCGACTGCAAACCGCTCCAGTGAAAGCTGGAGATCACGTTCTGATGAAGCCACCAGGACCACATCATCTGCAAAAAGCAGAGATGCACAGGCCACCAAAACGGATGCCCTCCACACCTTCGCTGCACCTAGAAATCCTGTCCATAAAGGTTATGAACAGAATCGGTGACAAAGGGCAGCCTTGGCGGAGTCCAACTCTCACCGGAAACAAGCTCGACTTACTGCCGGCAATACAGATCAAGCTCTGACTTCGGTCATACAGGGACCTAACAGTCCGTATCAGAGGGCCTGGCCCCCCATACTCCCTAAGTACCCCCCACAGGGCCCCCCGAGGGAAGCAGTGAAATGCCTTCTCCAAATCCACAAAGCACATGTAGATTGGTTGGGTGAACTCCCTCGCACCCTCCAAGACCCGCTAAGGGTATAGAGCTGGTCCAGAAGAAGATAGAAGTAGATTATTTAGCATTATTTTGACAGACCAGCTAAAGCTATTCAGAAAATAAAGATGTTGCAGAAGGACTGGAGGAGCTACATTGCTGATTCCATTTGGTGGTGTACCATGTTACGTGTCATTATGAAGATATGCTCTTCGTTCTGGTCCAGAATGAGATCAGAGTTGATGGCTGTGTTCTGCTGGATGGAGACCACAGAGTACTCCTCCACTTCACCATTTGGCCCCAAGAACACCTGAGGAAATATTCACATGGGTGCAGGATGAGTGGTAATGGGAGTATAGAAGACAAAACATGATCATTTATTCAGTGTGCTGCAATGAAGGCATGATTTACTAATTCTTCCAGGATCATACACTAAACTCCCATTTGAGTCTTTAGCAGCAGCTATAGCAGGTTGTCTTTGTTCCTTTGTAACATATTAGCTAAGAATTTACCTGATGTATTACTGAGCTCAAAGTTTTCTATTTGTAATCTTTGTACCAAAAATTGTGGTTTTTGTCAGTCATTCCCTGAAGTTCTAGTTTACCTTTAAGCATTTTGCTCTGTATTTCTTCTGGGGAGGTCTTAATGATTTCTTCTAATTCCTGAATACGTTTGTTTTCTGTTTTTGTTCTTATGTGATGAGAAAGTTTATTTTACCTAGATAGGTAAGGTTTCTCTTTGGCGTTTCAAAACGCTACAGCTGTATATTTAGTGTGAATTAAAAGTAAAATGTGAACTAAAAGTTAGCTGAGTGAAAAAACGAGCTGGTAATTGGCAGAATGCAGCTAATGCTAGGCTAGCTTGTTGTCAGCTTTACCCCGGTTTCACACCGAAAGCATCAGCGGCGCGGAACGGCAGCAGAACGTCACTGCTTCAAATGGGATGCAACACAGTCTACGGACCGTTTCAAACCAGCAGCAACAAAGTCATTTCCAGGCGTGTCCCAGATGGGATCGAGCTCTATTTTTGCTGCGAGCCGCTTCGGGGGCACGTCAAATTCCACTGTTAACATAGGGTTTAACAGGAAATCTCCGGTAATTTTCAAAATAAACGTACGGCAGTGATGCAATTTCATATGAAGCTTATGTGTGATCTGACGCTTTTTTGTTACTCACAGCACCATTCCAGAAGTGCAGCTGTGCTTTTCATGGCTTTAATCCTGGCTGTGGAAATGAACAACATCATATATGACATCAAACAGCGATATCACACATGAATTACTAATTCTTGGTTTAATGGCGGATTGCATCAACGAACCGTGACCTGAAGTCTCGAAGGATTGAGTAAATCCGAGTCCAGGGAAGAGCACAGAGAGGAAGCCGTGCCACTGCCAAGACTCTCCTGGTGTGAAAAGGAGCGCTTTGACGTTGGTGAGTAAACCGTTCCACTGCCGGTTTGCACCGCCGATGGTTCCAGTGTGAAACCGGGCTTAGAGACCATCTTAAACTCGCAGCTGCTTTTTTACTTAACATGTTGACTGCTGTTTTATGAATTCAATTGTTTTCCTATATGGGAGTTTGAGGATTTCAAACAGTGCACGGAGCAGAGGTGACTCCAGCAGCAGTGTCAGGAAAATAACGGACCGGGAAGATGGAAAAGCATTTTGAGAAGTTACAGAAGACCAGAGATGACATCATTTTCCCACTATAACACCCACTCACACTAAACTTTTTCCACAACACCTCACGGTCCTCCAATGGAATGGCTTGTTGTAAACACAAATAAACAACTAATCACTGTGGCCGAGGTTCCAGTCGGTTCATCTGATTTGTCCTGGTAATCACGTCATCCAAACAAGAATAAATCTTATATGACTGATAGGTCATGTAATAATGTTTCCGTTTATGATTACCTTTTTCAATAACCTACTGTGATCAAATAAATCTGATATTATGCTCTGTTCACAGATGACCTGGAAAGGACAAGCACTGAGAGGACAATGGCAGAAACCAAGCACAAGGAGATGAAAATGACTTTAAGACCGATCTTAAAGAGGAAGCACTTGGAATCAGTCATCCACGCTTTCGTCACCTCTCGCTTGGACTACGTTAATGAATTATTAGTTGGAACTCCTGTCTCTGCCCTGAACCGGCTGCAGGTTGTCCAAAATGCCGCTGCTAGGTTTTTAACGTATTACACCAGAACTGGACTTCTACACTGGCTCCCCATCACAGTTCGTGTGCATTTTAAGACATTGTTGTTTTTAAAGCCCTACACAACCTAGCTCCTAATTACCTGTCCGACCTAATGACTCCATATGTACCTACTCGTATGTCGAGGTCAGCTGACCGTCTACTGCTTTGCACTCCTCAGATGTCCTACAAATCACGAGGTGAACGTGCATTTGTCCATGCTGCCCCCATGCTCTGGAACTCACTGCCCATTACAGTTAGGCTGGCATCCTCTCTGCCTGTTTAAAAACCTACTTTTATGACTTGGCTTTTAGACAGTGATTCATGTTATCGTATTATGATTTTATAGTTTTTATTATTGTGTTTTATTTTCTTATTGTTTTTTCTTTTTTGTTTTAATTGATCCTGCCTGTTCAGCACTTTGGCCAGCTCTCAAGCTGTGTCTTAAATTGTGCTACAGAAATAAAGTTGGTATGGTATGGTACAATGAGGAAGACCACCACACACAAGAAGCAACAGTTTGCATCTCAACTGAAGTGAGTGATTTGAGAACTGCAGACCCAGGACCACAGCAAATGAAACATCATTGCTTTCCATAGCGCATGGTTGGCAACCAAAAAAAAAAAAAAGCATTTTAGGCAACTTGGTTTACAACATTTAAGCATATGTCTATAAACATATTTATGCAAAGACTATATAGAAGATGTATGAGTACTCAATGCCAGCATGGCAAGGAGCTAATATGGAAAAGAAAAAGAAACAAGGAAAAGGAAAGAAATAGCAGGACTTCACACTTTTTTTTAAACCAACAGAAAAACTGAAATTTTCAGCTCCTGGTGTTCTTAGAAAGTAAAACGTGATGTTTTGCCAGTTTTTATGTGTGTGAAAATAAATAATTTTGAAGACCATATTGCAGCGATCGTCTTTAAACAAGGTGTCGCAATGCTCAACAAAGCTATAATAAAAAGCACATTTTACAGTGCAAGTTCCCTTGGGTTCCTCTAGGGTCTGGGCTCAGCCCCCAATGTTTCAAGGTACAAGAAACACCCCTGATCTGAACTTTTCGAGGGTCGGAGCCCACGTTACTCGCTTCTCCAGTTTTCATTTGAATGGGTTGGTGTTAAGCCTGATTTATGCTTCTCCGTCTGCGTCAGTGCGGAGACACGCAACGCCATTATCCATCCTCGCGTAGGGCTCCGGCAGGCACGCAAGTACGTACGGAGTCGAGCTCTCTTTTTTAAATATCCGTCGAACGAGACGGATTACGCAAGCTTGTGATTGGTCAGGACGCCGCTGTTTACAGCTCCGCCAGTGCGCCCTCAAAAACATAAAGAGAGCCGAGGATAACTAGCGGCAGACACGGAGAAGCTTGAAGAATACCTTGCGAAAAAACTCTAAAAACATGAACGTTTAATTCCCCGTGACTGGAGGAGTGAAAAGATGCGCAACAAGCGTTTTATTTGTGGACGGAAATTCAATTCAATTCAATTCTTTATTTCACTCAAAGTTTAAATATACAAACTTCAAATCAGAATATAAGCATTCAAGTGAAATAGGGGGAGGAAGAAGAAAAAATCTTATATGACCTACCCCCTTTAACTAAGACAAGATAAATAACAAAAAGTACAAAATAGCCTTATACACAAAAAATAAACCGCTCTCTTACTTCCACAAATAATATCACAACTAAAACATCAATCCTCCATCCTCAACTTACCAAATCATACGATTTTAGCATTTTATCTTTATACATTTTTTTGAATTGATCAGTAGTTGCACATTTTTTTAATTCATCATCCAGGTTATTCCATAATGTCACACCATATATTGAAATACACATTTGCTTTAATGTAGTACGAACAAATATCCTTTTAAACTCTGGTTTCTTTCTACTCTTATCATTTTTTGGGATTAAAACAAAGAACCTTTGTAGATTAGTTGGCAGCAAATTATTTCTAGCCTTAAACATAATTAGTAAAATTTTCAAGTTAACTAAGTCTTTGAATTTCATAATTTTAGATAGAACAAAATATTTGTTAGTATGTTCTCTTGGATTTGCTTTATGTAGAATTCGCAGAACTTTCTTCTGTAACAGAAACAAAGGATTAGTGTTTGTTTTATATGTATTGCCCCAAACCTCAATACAATAAGTTAAGTATGGGAAGATAAATGAGTAATATAATGTCTGAAGCGTTGTAATTTCTAGAAAACCTTTGACTTTGTTTAAAATTCCAATACTTTTGGATATTTTTTGTTTTATATATTTTATATGGGATTTCCAAGTAAGTTTATGGTCCAAGAGAACCCCTAAGAATCTGACTTCATTTACTCTATCAATTAAAAAACCATCAATAGACAATGTAACTAAATCAGTAACTTCAAATCTTTTCAGAGTTTTTACAGCAGAATTTGCCATCAACTATTTTTCACAAAAGTACCTCAACTCTTGTGACTTTTCAGAAGAGTGTTGACTCCTTTAATCAATTCATGACCAGGCCTTGTTCTCCGTTGAACATGAACTGACTCCCATCCTGCGCTCCTCAGCGTTGATTCCAGATCGGGAACCTCTTCTGGAATATTCATGTTTACTCCAAACTCACGTAGTCCAATAGCAGCAGCCTGGGGGTCACTATACACCTTCACTTTCCCATCTTCACAAAAGAGTTTCAGTCTCGCTGGTAGCCCGCTCCTTGAACACAGCGTTTGTAAAGTCCTCATCGAAATAAATCCTTTGGTCTGTCACTTGAACATTCCTTTCTCTCCAAGCAGCCTCCAATACTTTCTGTTTCATGGCGTATGACTGGAATCGAACCAAGATTGCTTTGGGGCGCTCCCTTTGTCCCATCTTTGGCCCAACACGATGTGCACTCTCAATATTCAAATCATCAGTCACGTCCAGTAATTCACGGGCCAGTGTGTTCACAAACTCAATGATGTTATTTTCTTCACAACCCTCAGGTACAGAGTGGATTCTTATATATTTTTTGCGAGCTTGGCTCTCGAGTGCCTCACATTTCATTTCTAGTTGTTTTTGCATCTGAACCACTTGTATTAACACATTGGAGGTTTTCATTGCATAGTCTTCACTCTCAACAATTCTCTGTTCAGCTTCCTCCATTCTTTTTTTGATGCTCGTGAACTCTGCTCGTAGCTCATTCAATTCTGTTTTTAATGCTCCAAAGCTGGCTGATGTTTCAGTTCGAAATTCTCTCAGTTCTTTGAGTATTTCAGCCATACCTGAAGATTTAGTTGGTGTCATGTCCTCAGCTGATTCCAGTTGATTGTTCTCCATTTGTTTGTGAGCACCTTCTTCCATTTGTTTGGAGGATTGCTTTTGCCTTGGTTTTGGCATATTCCACAGCTCCAGTCATAAATTTATCAACTTGCAGTAAAAGGTCTTGATTTCAGAGGATTTCCACACAAATTTTCACCATTCCAAGCACTTTTAAATAGAATCTTCTTAAATTGTTTGGAGAGCCTCTCACAGGCACACCTGTCCAGCGGCCATCTTGTCTCAAGAAATTGTCAGAAATGACAGGAAACGTGGGTTTAGAGCTGGGGAGCGCATGAAGAACTGGAGGAGAATGAGAGACAAATTTGTCCGTATTAAAATTCTCTTATATACACAAAAAACACAATATAAACGCACTATCTTGGACCGATACATGACAGGATACCACAGAACAGCGCTACGCCCTCTGTTGTCCTGCAGGGCAATTGCTTTGCAACACTCTCCAGGAGACGGAGAAGTGTGAGAGCAAAACGCTTCCGTCAATCCGTGCGTGTCTGTCCCTTGCGGAGCTGACGGAGAAGCATGAATCAGGCTTTAGGGTCACCAAAGGTGATCATCTGCTGCTGTGGACCCCGACTCTGGACCTCTGTCCCACTGAGCCTGAGATCAGTTGACTCAGTGGTCTCCTTTAAACCTGTTCAGGCTTTTGAGTGACCATCATCACTTACACTCCAATTCCAACTTTCCCAGGATCCACTGATCACCTCAATCTTATTCACTTTCTCTCTCCCTGTCCTTACATATTTTAATCGCAAATTTTTCTTTCTAATTTTTATGATATTTTTTAATCATTCTTCAAATATTTTTATGTTATTTATTTTTGTTCTAGTGAAGCACCTGATGATTTTAATATTGAGAGGCACTATATAAAATAAATGGTAATTGGCCTGTACTTGGTATTGCGCCTTCTAGAGTCCTGGAACCCCCCAAGGCACTTTACAACACAGTCATTCACCCATTCACACACACATTCACACCCTGGTGGTGATGAGCTACATTGTAGGCAAATCTACCGTACACAGGCACTAGTGGTCCCTCCGAACACCACCAGCAGGCAAGGAGGTTTAAGTGTCTTGCCGAAAGGCACAATGACTGCCCTGAGTGGAACTCGAACCTGCAACCTTCTGATAACGGGGTGAGCACTTAACTCCTGTGCCACCGTCGCCCCAAAAGCAACAAAGCCAGGCAGGCAGCTGGAGGGTGGGCGGCTGCGACTGGGCTTGGGGGGTTTGCCGTTGTTATCCCGGCTGCTGATTGCAGCGCCCAGAATAATCCTCTGCACCTCAGAGTTCTGTTATTTGTATAAAAATGTCCGTTAGCTGTCACTGAGAAATTGCCAGCAAGTAGCAGCAGTTTTGGTCAGCTTCAGAGCTCCATAAAAGGCTCACCATCATCATGAGAATCCACACTCAGGAGGAGCAAGACAGATTGGTAAGGAATCCAAGTTTGTCTCTCAGTGGATGACAACCGAAACATTTGAGTGGACGTCAGAATGATTTCAGGCCAAGCTAAAAAAAATAAAGCCCAATACTGAGAAGTTAACTCATTCACTGCCATTGACAACTAAAGTCATCATTTTAAACGGACACGACACGACCAGTCAACCAGCTGCTCCTCAGCCCAAAGGACCTCGTAGTTCATCTCAGAAAAGGAGTGACCAGCAAAGATCGGAAACCCGAGTGAGTTTGGGAGAAGCATACACCAGATGGACCCAAATAAAGAATTTTCACAGCATCCAAACAGACACGAATATGGCTAATTTTATCATGGATCGGTAAGCTAACTCACTAGCTAAATACCTCTCTGTGAAACTGCTTTGCAATACTTCTGTTCATTATATCATGTTTTTTCTAGATATGAGAATTCTGAACATGGACATGAACATGGACCATCAACCTCCACACCCACTAAATGGAGGCGGCTAAATCCTCCTGCTCTGTCCAGTGTTGCTGGCTCACTTTCAACACGCCAGCCAGACAAGACACGCTCTCAGCCTCTGAAATTACATGCCTAGAGCAGTGGTTCCCAACCTTTTTCCCAAGGGACCCCGTTTTTTACCAGTAAAATATCTGACGACCCCCTCCCATTCTCTCTTCCAGTACAAACATTATTAAGAAATGATAAAATTGTTCAAGCACATTTTAATATGCTTTGATTCAATAGATAACAGTAACAGTAGGCTCCAGTACAGAACAAAGTCATTAACAAAACCAAACAGAGCATAATGTGCTTGACAGTTTGTATTACTTTTCTGAACACATTGTTTCTTGTAAACAACGATAAATCAGTCATTCCTTTCAATAAACGTTTGACACATAAAAATACACTGAGAAAAATGTACTTAAATGTGTATATTACTGTTTATACTAGATTATTTACTGTAAAGGCTGTGATTAATCAACCAGTCCTATCTTTAATGAACTTTTGACACTTGAAAATAAAACAGTGAGCTGAGCAAAATGTTCTTAAGTGTGTTACTTTTTCTGTACTAATTATTTCCTGTCTTAATATCAGTAAACTTTTCACTCATGAAAAAAATGTGAGCACAATGTAGGCTATAAACAAGTAATAAATGAAGTTTTAATCCCTTAAAGTGGAGAAGTCCTGGCGACCCACTGAGAAGCTTTGGCGCCCCCTTGTGGGGGTCTGGACCCCCAGCTTGGGAACCACTGGCCTAGAGGACAGGTAAAAATCCTTTTGTTGTATTTGTCTTTGCATTAAAGATGGGTGATATGTAGTTATTTTCTAAATATAGGCATAATTTCAAACAAACAAAACAACTCTGCTGCTGTTGGTGTTAGCATTGATGGCTAACGTTAGCACTTTCCGATTATTTACTCCGTCTCAGTGGTCATCACATGTAATCTCAATCGTCTGATCTTTCAGAAATGATCTGCCTTAATGTTCAGCTCTAAATCTGGCATTTGGCTTCACTGTTTTTAATTATTTGGGGACATTTGTTTGTTTAGACTGCAGTTTGCTCCGACTCTAAATCTCGGTCAAGTGAGCCGACACTTGGAAATATGCATCATCACATACTGTGTGCTCTATAAGGAAACCTCTGGCTGAATGTTTTGCTATAAATGTGGAATTTGGCTACGTGTTTTTTACTTGACTCGTGCATTTCTTGTTATTTGATAGCTTGCTCGTTTGTTGTGTTTCTGTGATCCTTTCAGTGTCTGCCAATGTGAGTTATAACTCATATCAAGATATGGTTCATGTTTGTTGTGTTTATTTTTCCTTTTGTATTTTTTATTTAGTGGATATTGTAAAGAGCAATGCTTTTGTAGATCAATTACCTGTGCTTTTATTTTTTGTTCGGCCTGCATGAAATTAATGTGCAGGAAAGTACACAGTCCGTCCTGGGTGTGGATGTGGACACTGAGGAGGTCAGTGATTTTAGGAACAGCATGAGTTTTACTAAGCTTGATGTGGTTATTTTTAATTCTTATTTATTGTGATCATCATATATAATTTTCTCCTAAAGGATCGACAGGTCACAAGGACAAATTGATGAGGTGGATTCTGCTCCAGCTGACAGTTCAGATGAGGACTTTGTTCCGGGTATTTGCATTCGGTAGGTAATTTCTTACAGCTTCATGTGACATATTTGATTCAATTCAATTCAATTCAAGTTTATTTATATAGCGCCAAATCACGACATGAGTCGTCTCAAGGCACTTCACATAATAAACATTCCAATTCACAGTTCATTAAGCCAATCAGAAATAATGTTTCCTATATAAGGAACCCAGCAAATTGCATCAAGTCACTGACTAGTGTCAGTGACTTTACAGCAATCCTCATACTAAGCAAGCATGCAGCAACAGTGGAGAGGAAAACTCCCTTTTAACAGGAAGAAACCTCCAGAGAATCCTGGCTCAGTATAAGCAGCCATCCTCCACGACTCACTGGGGATCGAGAAGACAGCGCGCGCGCGCGCGCACACACACACACACACACACACACACACACACACACACACACACACACACACACACACACACAAAGATAAGTAATGTGTCTATAGTTATATTGTGATGTCTTAGTAAATATTGTATTTGGTGAAAGATAAACTTTATTGTATTTATCCTAGTGGATCTATAATTAAATGGATAAACTAGTAGTAGCACATCAAAAGTCAATGAAAACAAAAAGTTATTATCAGGAGAGAGAGAATGTATTAGTGGTTAGCAGCAGTGTGCTAGTCGATGGCCCCCTCCATGAGGCCACCACAGCTCAGCAGAACGTCATTGTAGCTTCTTCTGGGGAGAAAAACACTTAGAGAGAAAATAAAGTTAACAGCTGAAATTGCACAAAATAATACAGTTAAAGAGCAGACTGTAGAAGAAAGCAGTAGAGTGTGAAAAGTGGTCAGTGTGTCCTCCAGCAGTCTAAGCCTATAGCAGCATAACTACAGAGTTAACTCTGGATAACCTATCCTATTTAGATGTAGGCATGTTGGAGGCAGGACAAGGGAGAGCCGTCTTTACCGACTGTACACTCCACCTCCCTGTAATCCCCAACTTGTCCAGATTTAGGCTAACATCAGATTTTAACCATAGGCCCTATCAAATAAAAACGTTTTAAGCCTATTCTTAAAAGTAGACAAAGTGTCTGCCTCACGGACTAAAGCTGGGAGCTGGTTCCACAGGAGAGGAGCCTGATAACTAAAAGATCTGCCTCCCATCCTAATTTTAGATATTCTGGGAACCACCAGTAAACCTGCAGTCTGAGAGCGAAGTGCTCGGTTAGGAACATATGGAACAATCAGATTACTGATGTATGATGGACCTTGATTATTAAGAGCTTTATATGTGAGAAGAAGGATCTTAAAATCTATTCTGAATTTAACAGGTAGCCAATGTAGGGAAGCTAAGACAGGAGAGATATGATCTCTCTTTTTAATTCTCATCAGAACTCCAGCTGCAGCATTTTGGACAAGCTGAAGACTTTTAACTACATTCTGTGGACTTCCTGAGAGTAATGAATTACAGTAATCCAGTCTTGATGTAAAAAATGCATGAACTAGTTTTTCAGCATCACTCCTGGAAAGTATGCTTCTAATCTTAGCAATATTCCGAAGGTGGAAAAAGGAAATCCTACAAACCTGTTTAACCTGGGATTTGAATGACATGTCCTGGTCAAAGATAACACCAAGGTTCCTTGCTTTGTTCTCGGAGATTAATGTAATGCCATTAAGGTCAGGCGATTGGCTAAGCAATTTCCTTTTCTGGATCTCTGGTCCAAAGATGAGAACTTCCGTCTTGTCTTGATTTAAAAGCAAGAAGTTAAGAGTCATCCAATTTTTTATGTCCTCAAGACAAGCCTGTAATCTACCCAACCGATTAGGTTCATCAGGGTTAATGGATAAATATAACTGAGTATCATCAGCATAACAGTGGAAGTTTATCCCATGCTGTCTAATGATTTTACCAATTGGGAGCATATATATAGTTAAAAAGAATTGGCCCAAGCACTGAACCCTGTGGCACTCCGCAAGTAACCCTGGAGTATGAAGAAGATTTGTCATGTACATTTACAAAATGAAATCTGTCAGACAGGTAGGATTTAAACCAGCCTAACGCTGTTCCTTTGATCCCTACAACATGTTCAAGTCTTTCTAAAAGAACATTGTGATCAACTGTGTCAAAGGCAGCACTGAGATCTAACAAGACTAGAACAGACACAAGATTCTTATCTGAGGCCATGAGAATATCATTTGTAACTCTCACTAATGCAGTTTCAGTGCTGTGATACTCTCTAAAACCAGACTGAAATTCCTCAAACAGAGCATTAGTGTTTAAATGCTGACATACTTGGATGGCCACTATTTTCTCCAGGACTTTGGATAAAAATGGAAGGTTAGATATTGGTCTGTAATTCATTGGGTCATCTGGATCCAGAGAAGGCTTCTTAAGTGAAGGTTTGATTACAGCAACCTTAAAATCTTGTGGTACATACCCATTTACTAAGGATAGATTGATTATATTTAGAATGGGGGCAGTAACCAAAGGAGATGCATCTTTACATAATTTGGTTGGGATTGGATCCAGAATGCAAGTTGAAGGTTTAGATTAAGCTAATATTTTTGATAACTCTGAAAGCTCAACTGGATCAAAACGGTTCAAGCACAGATGAGGTTCTACAGTTACCTCTGAAGCTGCCTCACTTACTGAGGAAGAAGAAATCGCATTAGGGAGGATGCTAAAGATTTTGTTTCTAATAGAATTAATTTTACTTGTAAAAAATCCCATGAAGTCATTGCTGCTGAGGGCTAAGGGAATAGATGGCTCAGAGCTACGATTCTGTGTAAGTTTAGCAACTGTACTGAAAAGAAATTTAGGATTATTCTTATTCTCCTCAATTAATGCTGAAAAATAAGCGGTTCTAGTTTGTTGAAGCTTATTTTTATAAAGCACAAGACTATTTTTCCAGGACAGGTAGGCCTCCTCATGGTACGTAGAGCGCCATGCTCTCTCCAATTTCCTAGAGTTTTGTTTTAAGGCTCGTAGATGAGAGTTAAACCAGGGAGCCAACTTCCTGTCCCTAATTACCTTCTTTTTTAAAGGGGCAACATCATCTAATGCCACACGTAAAGAGGAATTCACATGATGAACTAAGGCATCAATTTGTGAGGGGCTAGAACTGAAAATATTGCCCTCTGCTACGTTCCTCTGAGATGCTGAGGACAGTAAAGATGGAACAGTTGATTTAAAAGATGCAACTGCGTTGTCAGATAGAGACCGACTATAATGAAATTTACTTTCATGTCTCCAGAACTCAGTTATAAAAAACTCAAAGGTTATCAGAAAGTGGTCTGAGAGGACTGGATTATGTGGAAAGATTGTTATTTCCTCACACTCAATGCCATAAGTCAGAACAAGATCCAATGTATGATGGCAGGAGTGGGTGGAGCTATGTATTCTTTGAGTAAAACCAATTGAGTCTAAGATATTACTAAAGGCTACATTGAGGCAATCATTTTCGATGTCCACATGAATGTTGATGAAAAACACTTTCGTACTTACAATAGATGCATTGAAAACAGTGAGTAAAAGCTAGTTTCAGGAAATAGAATCTGTCAGTGGACAATATAAGCACAAGCTTTGATTATATACAGTACACACTCTTTAGAAAGCTAAATTGCAATAATTGAAAAGAAAATATGTACATTTTAACAACCCTGAATGAGAAAACTGTAAAAACACCTTCAACACAAGCATTAGTGATTTTTATTGATTTATAATTATTTATTTTATGTCCCATTCATGCATTTCTAGGACGAGTGGAGCATTAAAGTCACCGGTGTGCATCCAAAATCTATCCATCATAAATTTAGAGGATACAGTTCATGACATCCCTGATGAGACAGACCAACCACCGCTCAGTGTTCCAGAAACAGAGGTGAGGGTATCAAGCTGCAAACATGAGGACTTGACACTTTCAATTCTAAACTTTTTAAAGACTTCAAAATATTACGTTTGTGAATTACTCCAATCTCTGCCAGGCAAAACAACACCCACGTTCCCAACACCACTAACTGATCTCATTGGGAAGCGTGCTTTCATTATTTATGAAGACTTGCTGCGACAGCTGGCTTCATTCCTGATCTTACCTGTCTAAACTTGTCCTTACAGGGGTGAGCTAACTGGAATGCAGTGCCAGTCCTTACCCCCGTATGACTACTCTATCACCTCACGTGGAACAGCTTGCATTATGGACTGGGTTAGTAATTTAAACTGTAATACTTCTACTGCCATTACATGTTAAAAACTAGTATTTGTATCAGAACTAACAAAGGGCATAAAGTAGGGCTGGGACTTGATTAAAAATTTTAATCTAATGAATTACAGGCTTTGTAATTAATTAATCTCAATTAATCACATTTTAATCGTTCAGGAAAATGTGCTCTCAAAGTAAAACTTTTAATTAAAATTATGAGACAGAGAATTAAACATTAGACATGGTTATTACTGTAAACTAAAGCTTTGAATAAAAAATGCATTTTAATTATTCAAATGTCACTGTGTGATGTGAAACAAAACCCAAATTAACTAAAATTTATAATTACGAACAGAAAGCACCTGCAAAGGGTTCCTGAGCCTTTAAATAGTCTCTCTGTCTAGTTGAATGACTGAAATAAATTTGACTTTGCACCAGATTCTAATTTTTCCAGTTTCACTTGTTTGTATAATTGGGAGTTTTTATTAGCATTTCTACTCATAATGTAGTAAAAACACATAAATAATAATCCTTCAAAATGACAGTAGAACAGGCACAAATATGATCTAGGACTTAAATGTACTAACTTTTAACACCAGAGCAGGCGTGGCATATTCTGAGAATGATCAGGAACACTAACTGGTTCCAGTTGGATGACTGGAGGATGAAGGGATGGTAAAAGATCATGGCGAGGAAATAATGATGTGACGAACAGGTGAGCGGACCTTCCTTACATGGGAAGTCCTGATGTCCCGTTAAGAAGGGGATGCTGCAGACCCGCAGATTCACACCTGCTACAGCGAATCTGGTGTGATCTCCAGCCTGATCACAACTTCCTCGTTCCTCGCTGCCCCTGATGCACTTAAGCATCCGCCCCTTAGCTGATGACAGCTTCAACACACCTCGCTGCTTAATGATAGTAATGCATGCTATGTTTAGACAGAGACTCGTCTCAGAAACACATGATTTCCCGACAGAATTGTTTAGAAAATCATCAGAAAAGTTTCAGTGTTTCTGTTTTAACTGAAACTTCTGTTTTCAGCTTTAAGACACGTTGTTTGTGATTGTTTACAGAGTAGTGAGAACACGGAGCGTTCCCAGAGGCAGCCAGGTGCCTCTCGTTGTCTGACTACTTTCATAAACTACCGTTAGGACACAGAATTATTCTGTCTGGTGCTTTCAGCGCTGCACAGATGTTACGTAAATGTAAAAAATATAGCTTACCGCAACTTTTGTAAAGTTCCCGTTGCCACCGGGCAGCCGCAGCAGAGACAATCCCTGAAAAATGTCCGCGACACGGACTCCGTTGTTGTCTGGAAGTTTTTTTTTTCCAAGTTAAGAAAAGAGGTGGACATGTTTCCTAAATCCTGCATCAGTCCAAGCAAGGCAACTACTTTCTGTTTTTATTCAGTTTTAGTAGCCATTAGCACTGTGCATTGTTGTGTGCGTCAGTGATATTCTGTCTACGAGGAAGTCGTGCAATGACAAAGGTTCCGCCGTGCTTGAAATGCAAGCTGCGATTAAATGCGTTAATTTTTTTTACGCGTTATTTTTTTCTAATTAATTAATCGTAATTAACACGTTAAAGTCTCGGCCCTAGCATAAAGTGATTTACACTAAGCTATTTTTAATGCTATGTATTCTATTTTTTATTTTATTTTTTGGATGATCCAGAACTGTGCCAACGGCCACTTGATATGGAGATGGACCTCGCCGCCAACCCTCAACTTTGGCATGCAAGCAGGGGACTTCACGTTGGCCTGCAACATTCTGCTCTCTGGGAACAACTACTGCGGAATTGCCCTCTTGTTCAAGTTTATGAACATGGGGATGGTTAACGCTGGGTAGTTTTATGCCATCCAGGACACCTACTGTGTGGACAGCATCAAGGAATAAGGGCAGACATCATCAACCGTTTCAAAGACAAAGATGTAGCGGTTGTAGGTGAGACGATGCTTACTCATATTTGTGTCTTATTCCTAAAATATTTTCCCTTTACGTTGTCATTTTAATCTTATATTTCATGTCTGGCAAAGGTGTCTGAAGTGATTTAAATTCTACTGAATGTCATTGAGATATTATGTCATGTGCTTTATTCTAAAATATTAAATATCCTCTTCAGCTGATGGGTGGCTTATCTATTACTTGTTTCACAGAACAAAGGATGAACTTTTATAATGAAATCATATAATGAAATGAACAATATGGTTAATGAAGTTAGATAATGAATGGACAAGGTGTTAAATGAAATGTTTTGATTAATCTGTGCTTAGATTAATAAAGATGAATGTGTTCTTGCAATGATCCAATTATTTTAATCAGTATAAGTGACTTGACAAGCTCACACACTTACGCATATCTCCATGACACAAGGTTAAAGTAAGTTCATGCACATAGGGATTTTCTTATCCACAAATCAGAGCATCTTCATATCTGAAGAAGGCGTGTGTTCTGAGGTTTGTTTGTTAACACCTCTTAACCTCTTTTGTCCTGATTGGACATGTAATCATGATATGGGAATTATTAAAACAGAAATCACTTCCTGAGTGATTCAGTTTTGAGTAGACCTTCGGAGTGGCCAATCCGGAGGAACTCTTTGAACCATCAAAGCTTTCGACAAGCCTTCAAAGCTGCCTGCAGCGACACAGCAACTTGCTCCTTCAGCTATTCAGAAACAGCTGATCTAGACGCAAACAATTTCATCTATCTGTTGTGACTCGGGAGGCATCCCAGGACTGATTTGGTTGCATCGAGGTTTTCCTACGAGCCACGTGCATTGTGGTCACCGACTCCTCGGCATCTCGGATCCAAACGGGGGTCTCCAGAAATGGGTACGTAGGCACAGCATAAATTGCGTCTAATGCCGTTTTAATTAATCAGTTCTTTAGCTTATAACAACAACAAATTCTTACACCCAGAATTAATAGTTTCTTTCAGATACAAAGGTTCTGGTAAACATCCATTCTACATTATATCACTTCACACATCACATTTCATCACCCACATGCACTCCAACACACTTCATTAATTCATAGTTGTCATGTCTAATGATTTGTTTAGAAAATACATTTCTTACTTCTCATAAACTTGACTTTGTCTGAATTAATACGAAGTGTACTTACGGTCCCTGACTAAAAGCATCCCAATTCTTCTGGTTAAATCTTCGAAGACCAATCAGGTTGTATTTCCATATTTATATAGAAATTCACATCTTATTGGTCAGATGTAGTATAGTAAATTAAGCTTAAAAAGCACACATAGTATTCACTATATTTACTTGAATTCAACATGAAGAAGCATACAGCAAAAGCTTTACTATTTCACAGTTCCTCTCACGTTACCACAACATGACTCTAGTGGCTCTGATCATTTTAATAACACAGATAGGCCCACAATAATAAAAACATGCACGTTTAAGCAGCTTTTCAGAGTTTTCATCGAATGTTTTCCACAACAGAAAGCAGTAAAAGTACCAATAATATTTTTAGATCTATTTATATTTGTTTTTAATTAATTTTCCACTAAAATCAGCATCTCATAGAAAAAATATCCATACTTTTTTGCTATTTTTTTCATAATTCAGAAACAAAACGATTTTTTAAACATGACAACAAATCTCTTCTAGATTTTAGGTGAGAATAAACATCAGATTCTAATCTCTAAAAAAATTCAGATCTAATAAAAGCTTCTTAGAGTTACTTTTTGCCTCAAATGTCTGAGAATAAGTGATCAAAACTTCCATTTATTCTCATTATTTCTTCACTGTGCTTTAAGGGGCTCAGCGTGCACGCAGGTATCTGAAACAGCAGCACCTTGTCTGTGTTAGAACCTCCACTGTGTTTATCATGGACCTGTCTAATTACTGGAAAACCTGCTTTGGACCTCTTATATCAGACTCCGCGCCGAGACATGAAGAATGACTCAGAAACAACAAAGACTGTCGAGTATCTCTGAACACGTTTAATTCACCAGTTTACAGCATTTTCTCCCCCGTGCTCGCTCACGCTTGTTTTGGTGGTTCGGGTGTGCTCCACACATGCTCCGGATCTGCGTTAAAGTCCCGCCTCCGTTTGATTGACAGCAACAGGCAGATGTCTCCAGTTTCTTTCATAAGATTGAAACTCAAAATGGGAAACTGTCAATAATGCGAGACACGTGAAAAGTAACGAAAATGCGGAACTGTCCTGCACAAAGCGGGACATCTGGTCACCCTAGTCACGGTTGACAAGCGGCAGACACAGAGGAACTCTGTTGTTATGGAGAGTCCATGATGCAGCTTCTATCAGAGGTGAAGGTGGTGGAGGTGTGCACAGGCACCCAGGGGCAGTGTAAGTATGTCTGTGGTACTAAATAACCCAGAAAAAGGACATTTCCCAGCAGTGTTGCAGTTATGACATGTGGCACGGGTCCAAAACTCCTGCCAAAAGGATATCTGCTGTAAGCGTTCTATTACAGGAAGCAACTGATAATTTTTTTACTCTGAATGAACTAATAAGTAGTTTCTGGATTTGCTTACTTCTACTCACCAGGCAGCACATATCCGGGACAGTCGGCATTGCTGAATTGGTTACGTGAAGGCATAATCATTTTTGGTGGGCATGCGAAAAAGCAACAACATTTGACGAGTTCATGCTAAACACAGTACTTACTGGACACAATTACTAAATAGTTTTAGGAAACATTTATTTACTGAACTGAACTCTGAAGCTGTGAGATACATTTCTTCTCAATTCATAATTGTAAATGATTGTCATCAGGAATTGTGGCTTAGTCTCATCCACCATGTGGCAAACAGAGGTGGAAAGTAACGAATTACATTTACTTGCGTTACTGTAATTGAGTAGATTTTTTGCGCATTTATACTTTTTAAGTAGTTTTTAAAATCTGTAATTTTACTTTTACTTAAGTATTGTTTTTTGTAAGTATTGTACTTCGCTACATTTTTTATCTTCTCCGTTACCGAGTAAAAAAAAAACAACATTGCAAAATACTGTGTCGGCACGGTTCACACTGGATTCAGACACCACAGAGAAGAGAGACGAGAGTATAAACATATACATATGTAGAAGCGTCTTAACGCACTCGAGTGTGATCCAGCGCTTAACAAAGTGTCTATGTATGTATATATATGTCTATACTGGTAACCCAAACACGGAAGTGCTGCGGACGCTGAAGGCGCGCACCAGAAGAACTGAGTGCTTAAGTTACGAGAGTGTTACGGGGTACGACGGAAAGGATAAGAAACACTAACTGGCTATTTGGATGACTGGAGGATCACCTAAGAAGATCAAAGCTTGTGAGAAGGAATGAAGGGATGTCTGAGCGGTCAACAGGTGAGTTGAACTTCTAATGGGCCATTCCCATCTGTACTGGGTCGGCCCGGGCCGGGTAGCCCCAGTGGGACCCAGCCTGGCCCGGTTGATTCCACACATCCTTGCCTTAAGCCCATGTGGGCTGATTCTACCCACCAATCAGAGGCTTGCTCTAATGGAAGGTGTGAATTTGCTGTCAGCAGTGGGTGTGTTGGCCCTGGTCGGCCTGAAGCAGACTCCCTCGAGAAGAGGGCTGAGAATGAGCCTTGGTTGGCCCGGAAAAATACCAGGCCACCCAGATATGTAAACAACCTACGCTACCCGGCCCGGGCCGACCCGGTACAGATGGGAATGGCCCATTTGTGTGAAGCATGTGTTCAGTGACCTTACAGTGCAATGAATGGTGGGTAGGAGAAGAAAATAGGCGCTAATGGTACGAGAAAGACAGCCTGGCCTGCCAGACTCCTCCTGTTTAATTCACGTCATACACGGCGGTGCTCAATTTCTCATAAACAATGAAGACAGCGGCGGAGTTCGCTGCGGCTCTTTCCTCTGTTCTAAACGACACAGATGTCTTTAAAACCACAAGTAGAAGCGCTAAAAGCATTTCTTCTAAAGAATAAAAGATGTTTGCGCCATTGCCAGATGCTATTTTTTTTTTTTACTACAACTAGAAATTACCGCGTCGTGTGGTACAGTCGGGATTTCCTTCTTTTTTCTGATTGGTCATTTATGAGCTTCCTAGTCCCGCCCCTCAAGTGAACTTCCAGCTAAAAGAAAAACTCAGCAGACTGGAGACTGTCTATAAGATGTGTCAGCCACTCTTCAGAGCCATTCAGGATGGTGTCCAAAAGCACTTTGGTGAGATGATGGAAGACCCTGAGCTGACTGCTGCTGCAATCCTTCTTCCAAAGTTCAAGACCACCTGGACTGAGAGGCACGATATCATTGAAGCAGGTAATTTTTTATAATTTAATATCATACCTTAATCTGTTTCTTATTCATTTCAATCCTGTCAACATACTTAAAATTCATATAAGGCACACAGTGGATTATAGTATTTGTAAGGTATGTATTACTAAAAACAATTCTTGTTGCATCTTCTATCAAAACTTAATTGCCAGATATATTAAATATGTGTTATGTTATTGTCATTCAACAGGTTTGATCAATATGAGAAGACATCTTGACCAGATGGCAGAGGCTGGGGCGGAGAAAGTCAAGCAACAGTCATCCCATCTTACCCTCATCTTTGTTTAAAAGTGCTTTTCAGTCCATCGGTCCCAGCGTGCTCTCTATAATTAATGCTTCTCTGGTTTCTGGTCAGGTCCCTGCTTACTTTAAGAACGCTGTAATCCACCAGCTTCTTAAAAAACCGAGTCTGGACCCCTCTCTCCATAGCAGCTTCAGACCCATCTCTAAACTTCCGTTCATCTCCAAGATCTTGGAAAAGGTTGTGGCTAAACAACTCACAGCTGCTCTTGATGAACATAACATCTATGATAGCTTCCAGTCAGGTTTTCGTAGAGCTCATTCTACTGAAACAGCTCTTCTTAGGGTCTCTAATGACCTTCTGACCCACAGTGATGCAGGGGACTGTTCTGTTCTGGTCCTGCTGGACCTGACTGCAGCCTTTGACACTGTTGACCATCACCTGCTACTGGAGAGGCTGAGAGACTGGGTAGGCCTATCAGGATCTGCCGGGGGGGGGGGGGGGGGGGGGGGGGGGGTTATTCAGGGAGAAGTCATGGGCTTGTGACTACAACCTAATTTATGTTACTAGTTTGCAGTGCAACTGCCGTTGTACGTCAATATGCGTATTTGTTCATTTAATAAAAAAAACGGCCACTTTGACATTTATACCCCATTGTCTTTTTTTAACTATTCAGAAGAGCCCGTCCTTGCACAGTCAAAAAAGTAACTAAGTAACTTTTACTCTGACTACATTTGAATTAAGCTACTTTTTACTTTTACTTGAGTACATTTTGAGGCAGGTAATTTTACTTGTAATTGAGTAAAATTTCATGAAAGTAATTATACTTTTACTTAAGTACAACATTTTAGTACTCTTTCCACCTCTGGTGGCAAATGAGCATGAGAGGGTGATGGGACGTTGCCAACACGAGGAGCTCGAGAACAGCTCCACCAAGGAGTGGTTGGAAATCGGGTCAGTGGCTCATGAGGCTCTGAAGGATGTGATGTTGAACAAGTGTTGGTTGAAGTAAAAGTAAAGTAAAGTAAAACTTTATTTGTATAGCACTTTTCACAGATAAAATCACAAAGTGCTTCACAACATACATAAAAAGGCAAAACAGGACAGGAGCACAAGGTCAACTCACATAAAAGCTTGTCTAAATAAAAGTGTCTTCAGCTGCTTTTTAATCAACAGAGTCGGCCACACGAAGACACAAGGGCAGGGCGCTCCAAAGTCTGGGAGCTACAACTCCTTGAAAGGACAGGTCCCCTCTAGTTTTAAATCTGGTCTTAGGGACCTGGTTGAGGAACATTCATAAATACCTCACCTTCAGGTAATGGAAGTGTTGTGTGTTATAATACAAAATGTGAGTATTTCTTCTAATCTTATTCTACACACACACTTGTTGTTGCACAGATCAGCTGCAGATCTGGAGGCTTTTCAAAACCACATCCTGACGTATGCTGGCAAACCCACCTGTGTATGAGGCCAGGACACTCCTCACGGCTCTGGACTACAACCATCACCTAGGCCGCCCTTTAAGGCACACAGTGGATGGCAGGCCCATGTACGTTTATGACACCAAGCCGTGCACTAGGCTAATCTTGCATCATAAGTCATCTACTTACTGATATAATGTTAATTGTCTATGTCTTTGTGAACATTACAGGGCAATGAGGCTTTACAAAAAAAGCCTCAGATGGAGTGTCTGTCTACGCTCTGAAGGTCCAAAAAACATACGACCACATTCCACCTCTTCAGGCCCACATTCTCTAGGAGATTGGCTGCAAATGTTGGACTGCCTGAACGCAGGACTCTACGGCCAGACGACCCCAGGAGACTCGGCCTTCTCCCTCCTGTATCGCCACCACCAGTAGAGGAACTCATTCGCATACAAGTAGGGCTGCAGCTATCGAATATTTTTGTAATCGAGTACTCTAATAAATGACCCTTTTGTGTTTGTAAACCATTACATCAAATAGCATGTTATAAAATATGAAAGACCTCTTAAAATGAGAAAGCAATCACCAGTTATTCTTCAAGTTTTATTCAAAATTAGTTTTCAAAACTTCAGCACTTCAACTTTACTTCACAGTAAACAAACGCCTGTGCAAAACATAAGTACACAACTTGTGCCGATTTTCCCCTCGTGCGAGAATCTGCTAGCCTGCAAGCCAGAGGATAACTGTTGAAGTAGCGCTGCGAGCGGCTGCGGCCCAAACAGAACCAGAACCGTTCACGGCGCATGCGCAAACATGGCTCGCCAGCTGTTTCCCTATTAACACACGTCCGTTTTAATTTCTACACTTTTTTCTCACACTATAACAAGGATTGTCGAAAGCACGTTTGCTGTGGTTTTGTCAAATTATACTGATCACAAAACATTTATTTACTTTCTTTCATTTTCCTCCACCACTCATAAATACCCGTGTCCTTCTACAGAAACCCAGAGGGACAACGGACATCAATAACAACACAGTAAAAAGTCAGACGTGTTGTAAAAACTGCTATTTTTAGCACATTTTAAGTCCGACGTGTTGCTACCAGACGTACGGTGTGAGCTGAAACTGAGCGCTACAAATGAAAAAGTCGCCCAGTGCCCGCAGAATATATAGAAATACAGGCTAAAATGCATTATCTTGTAGAGGCTCCGAGTCCGCTTGCAGAAGTGGCATTTACACGTGGCTGTTTCCTGGTCAGGTGCTGCAGCACGGAGGATGTGGTGTTGTGGTAGGCTAAATCCATTTTACAGTGTTTACACTGGACTACGTTTTCCGCCTTGGTCCCACACCTTTGACATTTTCTGTCTTTTTACAACTCCACCGGGGTCCATGTTGTCCGCCATGGCTTAAGAGAAAGTTAAGTTACGTTCGCTACTCGCGTGTGCATTCAGCCCAGTGGGCATGTGCGTCACTTATTTCGGTCCGGGTGAAACATGACCCCGGGCGACTGCAAAGCCACGAATTAATTAAATATGAATTAAACGAATCCTCGAGGCAGAGAATTTGACTCTGGGTTTTTTTGTACTCGAATTATTCGAGGTACTCGAGGAATCGTTTCAGCCCTACATACAAGTCCAGTGAGGTGTTGGTATGTCAAAAAAGTTTTAAACCTAGATTTAGAAATATTGTTATACTTTTTCCTGTCCTGCTATTTGAACAGAGATATTTTCTCTCCTCCTCCTCCCTACCCCATTGTTCTTCAGCAGCAGCCCCAGCCTCACGGCAGCACCTTGACCTCCTACCAGACCCACCTCACCTTGCATGGCTTTTGGGTTCAAAGAGAGACTGGAACCTCGGGATGCGAACGTGGGCCTAGCCTCACACAGAGTACAAATAAAAACATAATACGTTTTGGGAAACAATGGCTGAATTATTTATTTACATTATTTGCTTAGTCATTTGTGAAGAACTTGATCTGTGTAAATGTTCCAAAGCCAGGCCTGATAGGACACCATGATAGAGATGTTCTACATTGGAGCTGGGTAAAAAAGTTACTGACATTTAGTCATTTCCTCTCATAATAACACAAAAAACAGAAAATGAAAACACATAAGAGCTCTGTATTTGTTATTATTTACATTGAACTTATTTTTCACATGACACTTATTATTTAGAACTTATTCACATAAAATGTATTTAAATAGAACTATTTACAAACTTTTTAGCGACCAGGGACAAAACCTTTATACTGCCCGTAGGGGTCTGGGTACCTGTCCCTGATCGCCCACACACAGCAGCTGGGGATGACGCGTGAGAGCACCATGCTGCCAAAAGATGAAATGTCTGTAGGCAGCATGGCGGTACTCCCGGTCGTCATCCCCTGGCTCTCTCGCCGGCCTCACCACCATCAGGTCCTCCCGGTATCGCCTGTGAATTCGCAGGTTGCCTTCATCTAAACAAAATAAGGAAAAGTGTGGCAGTGGGCGGACACGGTGGTTTGGTTCCTGGTTACAACACTTCCTCTCCAGCAGAGTGGGCATGTCTGCAGTTTCCACATGTGCACCATGGTGGTATCCCAGGCAGGTCAGCAGGTGGAGGGCACCACTCCAGGCATCACATAGCAGCCCAGGCTGCCTGGCGTAAAGCTCCCTACCCAGATCCCAGTACTCCTCGAGGGTGTGTGTCTGCAGAAGTTCCTGGTGGAGCAGACTGCACAGGAAAAAGTTATTCCAAAACCATGACTTTAGTTCAGTTTCAAAATGGAACAGAAATGACTTCTATTCAACTTCATTACTTGGTCAAGCTGTCGCTACTCCTGCACAGTATTTGACTACCTTTAGAATATGATGGCGGTGTAATAATTTTTGTATAAACACGTATAAACTTAAAAATATACATTTTATACTAACATTTTTTACTGACAGCTTTATACTAACCTCTGTCTCAAGCCTTCTCTCTTCCAACATGGCGGACACTCTCTGCTCCTCTGCGTTCGGCTGCATCCTCCGTCCTGAATGGATTCAAGATTATTACAATTATGCTCACAGTTCAACACAATAATAAAAGCATCGTAGGTGTGTTCTTGCTGTGTCGTATCTCCAATTCCATGCTGTAGTTCCTTTTTAAAACACAGAGCAGAGGAAGTTTGCAGCCGCAAACGAAACATAGCGGGAAAACAGGTCAACAAAATTGCTGTGTGCTTTAAAAAAGAACTACAGCATGGAATAATAAAAGCATCATTTACACACATTTCCTGATCTCGCTGTGCCTCTTCTTCCTGCAGGTCTACTAATGTCACCCGTGTTTGCAGCTCTGCCTCTTTCTCTTCCTCTTGCTGCATGTTGCCTGGCCTCTGGCTCACCCATACCGGTGTCCATAGTGGGTTGCTTTCAAAAAGACGAGAATAATAAACACACATAGCTGCCAACTCTCAGGCACTGAGAGTGAGACACACGCATCTGACCCTCTTCACACGCTCTCACGCCACACCTCCAATATCTCACGCTAAACCAGCGCCTGCGCTCCCCAGACGCGCATCACACACACAGTGTGTAGGGCTTATGAAAAACCTGATGACATTAATTATAGCATTAGCTGCTGAACAGCATGCACACAAACACGTAAGTAATACTTTAACTGGTGTTATTTCACACACATAATCCCATGTGTATAATCCAAGCCCATGAGCTTTTTTCTGCTCTGGTTGTGAGATGGGCGGAGCGGTGAGCTCCACGCTGTAGATGGGACAGGCCTGCCCGGTTCTCCCAGAACCGTGATCTGCAGCCGCGCGCGCCGCCAGAATGACATGCTTTATTTAGAAATGCAGCCGCGTCGCCAGCCGGTGTTGACGGAGCTTCGGTGCCGAATGTTTCTCTTTTGTTTTCACTCATCAGCCACAGATCCTCGCTCACAGCAAGCTGGGCTTCCTACCGTGGTGACTCACTCACACACTCCCTCTCCTACATTAGTTGGTGATGCGGTAATTACCGGCGCCTCACCAGTGTGTTTTTCCTGTTTGTGAGAAAAACCCCTCCTCCATGACCAGGTTACTGGTACGGAAGCCTGGAAAGGCCAGAAATCCTCAAACGTTTTTCCCTACTGGCTGATATGAATGAATAGAATAGAATAGAGTAAATGTTATTAGTCCCACAGCGGGGACATCCACTCATTACAGCAGCACACACACTCAGAGACACAGGTTACAGTAAAACTGATTCCAGCCATGTTTGCTTTGATAACTTCAATAACTTCATGCTGATGAACACATGAACATAATCCTGTTTAGTGGATGCAATTAAATCATGAAGTTAGCTTAACATGATATTTTTTTCTTGGCAGGAAATAACTGGTAATATTATGAATGACATGATATCTTAGCCTAGTGAACTAGACCAAATTCTTGCTCTGCAAAGTTTGGTCTAGGCATGCTCCATTGGAACCTCCACAGTTCCTACCAGGACTCTGGCTAGCCAATCACAGCTCTCTAGAGGGGTTTCAAACACATAAAGAGCTGTGATTGGTCCATAATGGTGGGCCAATCATAGTGCTCTATCTGCTTAGTGAACAAATCACAGAGCTTTATCCGCTTTGTGGGCCAATCAGGACCCTCTATATGCCTGGTGGGTGGGATGATGCAACAGAGTGAAACAAGAGGATGTCACATTCATTGTCCAGTGGAATGTGGAGATCATTTGAAAGACAACGGTAGAACCCGCCCCACAACCGAGAGCCGTCAATGGAGCGTGGCCAGACTAAATAATACATTTATTTAGTCTGGCTTGCCAGGCTAATGATATCTCCCACCTCTAGATGGAATTTTAATCATTTGCATTCATTATAATTAAAAGTTCCTGTAGCTCTTTACTGCTGACAGACAGACAGACAGACAGACAGAATAAGTTCAGGAGAGTTGGATGTTAAAGTTTCCTTACGAAAATAAAATTTGTATTAAACAAAGGTCAGCTCCCTCTGTAAAGTCAGAGGTACGGAAGAGGATTAGGGCCACTGAAAAGAAAAAAAAAGAAGAAAAAAAGAGAATTCTTACTTTTTTCTCAGAACTCCGAGATTAAAGTCAGAATTCTGAGAAAAAAGTAAGAATTCTCTTTCTTTTCTTTGTTTTTCCTTGTCAGTGGCTCTAATCCTCTTCCATACAGAGTAGAAATAAATAAATAAAGTCAATATTACCCCCCCCCCCTCCAAACGGTCAGCGGATTGTCCGCTCCCAACCCCGTGACCGCGTCTCACTCTTTGAAATGTTCAAAAGTTGGCAGCTCTGTATACATTTTATATAAATGTACATTTCATGATGTGCTTTTTTTCCTTTACATTGCACCAACTGTTACACATTATGTGTAAATGACCACATTATAGTTTATCATGGTGTGAAAAGTTCTTTATATACCCAAGAAATAATTATTACAAGAAGTTAGCACACTAAACTTATAAATATGGTCAGTGATGCCGTCGAGGGTCAACCCTCAAACAATTTCATAATAAAGAAAGACAAACAATTGTTTTTTCTTCATTATTTTTAGAACACAGCCTAACAGCTAACTTTGTGCAAACCCCTGTCTCCTCAGCTCTCTGCCTGCCTTCCGCCTCACTGCTACTGTTGTGGAAACTGCAGCTTCGGTCACCGTCATCAGGCTACAGACACAATAAATCTAATTTTAGTTGAGCGCCAGATATCTTGTCATTAAAAATTTAAAAATAATATAAAGACTTCCAGTTGAAGACATGCATAACTACATGTAGCATCAGCTAGCTAAGTAAAAGAATGAATGATAGCAGGCTAACGCTAGCAACCCAAAGTAACACTGTCAGAAATTTTATTCATCTAACGGATAATTGAAAGACTAAGAATAAAACAAGTTAAATAATGTACTAAAATGAACTTATTAGTAGAAATGAGCCCTTACCTGTACGATTCATCACTACACATGGTGCTGGTTGGTCAAGTCACGCACCGGCAGCAAACCTGGCATCCCGACGTCTGGAAACCTAGCTCTGTCGTTGCAACAACAACCTACTACCACTAGATGTCACTTTGGTCTCCGTGTTCCATAGTCCACTTTTAGATTTAACGTAATTTTGAAAAGCCACTGGCTTCTTCCTGTCTAGCTGCAGTGTTTCTGGTGTGCTTCTCATGAGAGACAGTCCGAAGTAGAGAAGAAAAGTTTGTGTCCCGTGTTACTGACTCCCGTTTCGAGTGTAATATTTGTAAAAACTGTGGATAAAGCAGGAGGCGGGACTTAAATGCAGGTTCGGGTTCGGAGAGCGTGGAGAACGCTCACATTAAACCAGCAACACAAAATAAAAGGGCAGGGTGAGCACTGATGATCAAAAACTGTATAAAAAAGACAGAGAACAGATAGATGAGCGGAGAAAATATTATCTTGAAATATCGGAGGTGAAGTAACATTTCAGGAACAAATAAGAAAAAATGTTGTTCCCGTTTTGGAGTGGACGTTCCCGTTTACAAACACAAAAAGAGAGAGAGAGAGAGAGAGAGAGAGAGAGAGAGAGAGAGAGAGAGAGAGAGAGAGAGAGAGAGAGAGAGAGAGAGAGAGAGAGAAAAAGAGAGAGACATCGGCGGTGCCGGGGGGCGCTATAGCTACCCCTGGATTAGTCATAGCACCCCCAAGTAAATATTAGATTTTTATTTATTTTATTTTTTAACAATTTTATTTTAATTGAACGTGTGGATGTGATAATATTTAACGTACAAAACAAAAATAATCAGTAAATTATCATAGAGATAGTAAAAACTTAAACCAAAACAGGAAATTGATGTTAACCTTTGACCTCATGTTCCACCTGTGAACGAGTGAAAGGTAGAGCTAGTGGTAAGATGGATCGGGTTTTGTTGCCCACATTTCCAAGGGTTCAGTCAGACATGAATGAATGTTTGGAAGTGATCTCAGACCCACAAACACCTACGGATCTGGATGAAGAGAGTCAACCCTCAACCGCCGCAGCAGTCCAGGGTTTAGCCGCTGGAAATGCTAACGCTAACGTTAGCTAACCTTGCAACACTCTGGATGGTTTTCTGTGTAAATGGCCTGTATTTGATATAGCGCCTTCTAGAGTGCTGGAACCCCCCAAGGCACTTTACAAGACAATCAGTCATTCACCCATTCACACACACATTCACACACTGGTGGGGATGAGCTACAATGTAGCCACAGCTGCCCTGGGGCGCACTGACAGAGGCGAGGCTGCCGAGCACTGGCGCCACTGGTCCCTCCGACCACCACCAGCAGGCAATGTGGGTTAAGTGTCTTGCCCATATGTGGGCTGTATGTGTTTATGATTTCGTGGAAAAGTCAGTGATTGTTCATATGTTTATGATGTGTATAAATGATTGTTTCAGGTGTTGTTGAGGTGTTGTGCACGCATGTGTATCTGCTAGTGTTGAAGGTGTTGTAGAGAACAATAGGCATGCATGACCACTTCCTGCATAGCGCCCTCAATAAAAAGACTAGCTCCTTCATAGCACCTGCAGAGACACATTCTGGAGCCGCCACGAGGGGGGGGGGGGGGGGGGGGGTGTTGAAGATTCTTTTTTGGATTCTGAAATCTTTTATCGTATTTTCTGTGAAGGGTCTGATTTTAAATTTATGTATTTGAATGTTAAATAACGTCCAAAATGCCTGAATTGTCAAAATATTAAAAAATCGGGATGAAATCGTGATCATGATTTAGCAAAAAAACTAAATCGTGATTTTTTTTTCCATATCGCCCACCCCTAACTGGCTGCAAATCTAGATTTTTATTTATAAATTCCTGAAAGAACCTAAAATATAAGGCAGAAGTACTCAATAGGCCCCTCTTTGTGGCCCCTGAACCCCGCGCGCCCAGCCCTACTTCAACATGAAATCAATAATGGAAAAATCTGATCTTCATGATCTAACTGTCTCTGAAACCCAAAGCTGCATCTTACCTTATGCAGATTTCCTTTGGAGTCTCCCAGAAAGGCAATGGTATGTCCCACCTTCATGCTGACAGCCACAGCAGTAAGGCGGGCCGATGGACTATCCAGTATCGTCTCTACTTCCACAGCAACTCGACTGGCCATCGGACTGGGAGTGTGGTCAGAGCCACATGAGTAGGCATCCAGAGTGTTCTAAGGAAAGAAATGAAGTCAAAGCCTGTCAATGCTTCATCCAAACCCAGCCATCTCTTAAACAAAGACCCTCAAAGTGATCAGTCATGTTGATTCTAAGCCAGTAGAAGAGCACATTTAGTCATCAAGACCAAGGACTCATAACTAGAAACATAACATGTGTGTGTAGATGGACTATACTGGTAAAAAAGTTATTTGTGTGCAAGGACCAACAAAGTCTTCTGCTGATTTAAACAGCATGAAGCAGATTTCCAAAAAAATAATTACAACCTTATATAAATAATCAAGATTAATGTTTGAATCAGAGAATTGCAGGAAAGCTGAACAGCATAAAGCAAATATCACACGAACCCTAACACTGTTGGTTATGTTCACATCCACCAGGTGGCAGCGTAGCACTCTGTGCATACTACAAGTGTGGAGAAGAACAAGGCGTGTAGATATATAGAGGTGGAGAGGAAGTAAGAGAGATAGATGGATGGATTGTGTTCCTCCCTTCTGTAAATAAAGTCCACATGGATAAAGTACATGCTTCTAACTAACCTCAAAAGTTCGTTAGCGAAGTGGATAAAAACATGAAGTTCTGCATCTTACAAGGATACATGAGAATGACAAGGATGTTGCTGCGCTGTAGCAATCTCCATGTGTTCCTACTTCACCACTAGATACATGGGAATGAATGTTCCGGAAGTACTTGATGTGTCGAGTGATGCCTGGCAGGCATAGAATTAAAAAGTACTTCTACTGCATGTGCTTGGAACTGAGGGACGACGTATGTTTTACATGCTTCCATGCATTGAAAGCTCCCTTTAACCCAAAAGCTTCCTGAACATAAGTTTTTTTCAGAACCCCCCCCCCCCCCCCCCCCCCCCCAAAAAAAACCTGAAAATATTCTGCAGTATGTGGCCATTTTCAGAAATTTTGCAACAGGGTTCTTGCAGGTTTCAGTTAGTTGAATTTAAGACCTTTATGTATGAAATTTAAGACCACCGTGACTCATAAATAGCCCAAGCCCATTTCCTTTATCAACTTTGTAATCAAATATTACATTTTCATTTATTAAAACTGAATAAAGATTAAAAGATTAAAGTGCCATCAGTTGTCACACACAACCGAACAGTCACCTTCTCGACAAACCATCTCAAAACAACATTCTTTACTGTCAGTGTTGGGAAAGTTGGTTTTAAAAATGAACTAGTATATGGTGGTGTTTGGTTGATGTGTTAATCTCACACGAGAAGGGTATATTCTACTACCAAAGAAAACAGAAGTACATGTGTCTATTGTGAAGAGGAGCTGTCAAGGTGATATAGCAATAAGGAGTTGGGTGGAGAATAAAGTGCTGTTTTTTGGTAACGAATACCTCCTCTGATCCTTCATCCATCTGCCAACTCCTACAATGGTGACCCCGACGTCGGACTATTGTTTGCTGATCGTACAACCTAGATGGGATTCTGCTGTTCTGTCCGCCGCTGAAGGGGATATGCTACCGGCTGTCGCAGCCGTTTCCCCCGCCGTCTTCACGGCATCTATCAAGCTGCCGGATTTTTGGCAACACGACCCAGAACTTTGGTTCCAACATGTTGAGGCTCAATTCCACCTCAGGGGATTAATTCAGATGACACGGAATTCTTTCATGTGGTCGCCACACTGGAAGCTGGTTCTACCCGCCGTTTAATGGGGCTGTTGCGGCAGCCTCCGCGGGCTAACAAATATGGTGTTTTGAAGGACAGTCTGCTCAGGATCTACCAGCTGTCAGAGGAGAAGAGAGCTGACCGCCTGTTCTCGCTTAATGATTTGGGAGATAGCAAACCGTCTGAACTGATGGAGAACATGCTGGCGCTACTTGGAACAGGTGACACTTTTCTTTTTAGTCATCTTTTCCTATGACAGCTACCGCCTGTTTTTTTTTGCACTGCCTTGGCCAGCTCTGAGTTTCTGCGCTTTAAGGACTACCGAGCATTGGCTGAGGAAGCTGACAATATCATGCTGGCTTCCAGGGCGCATGGCGTTCACGCCATCATGCCGATCGTTCCTCGAACGCCAGCTGAGCCGTGTCAGAACGTGTCGGTGACAGCTGTGATGGAACACGAGAGAGGAAACGCTGGACTGTGTTTTTACCACCGCAAGTTTGGATCGAAGGCGAGACGCTGCATTCCACCCTGCTCCTTCCCCGACCAGGGAAACGGCAGAGCCGGCGCTCACTAGCAGCAGTCAACGCCGGCTCATCAAACGGGCTGCTCTTCCTGATGGACGCTTCTTCAGGACGACGTTTCATCGTCGATTCAGGAGCTCAGCGGAGTGTTATTCCAGCTTCTGCTGCCGACACCTGGTTTCCTGTGCATGGTCCCCAGTTGGATGCTGCAAATGGGACTCCTACCCGGACTTTTGGGACTCGGTTTATGACTCTCTGTTTTAATGAACACAGTTTCGAATGGGATTTTGTGATAGCCTTGGTTTCTGTACCTATTTTGGGTGCTGATTTCCTGTGTGCTTGTCGGTTGATGGTGGACATAGCTAACAGGTGTCTAGTTGATGCTGTCTTTTTGTGTGTGTGTGTGTGTGTGTGTGTGTGTGTGTGTGTGTGTGTGTGTGTGTGTGTGTGTGTGTGTGTGTGTGTGTGTGTGTGTGTGTGTGTGTGTGTGTGTGTGTGTGTGTGTGTGTGTGTGTGTCCTGTCTGGCTGTGAAGCAAACAGAATTGATGTCTGAATGCTGGTGACAAGCCTCTCAGGTGGTGCATCAAAGTGTCTGCTTTTAATGTCACGCCTGATATTTAAAACTTTATTGTTATTGTTTTTTGAACGCTTGTAATTCCGGCCAGACACGGAGACAGAAGTGAAAAAGAAAGGAAGAGACAAAAGGTGTGTGTGTGTGTGTGTGTGTGTGTGTGGGGGGGGGGGGGGGGTCCACAGAAATAAAAAATCGATGATGAACAAGAGTTTGCTTCTAGACCTGCAGAACAGAGATAAACCACAATACAACAGGAGCAAGCTATCACTGCATCAACTTGATGAAGAAATATAAAAATCAACATTGTTTTACTGAACAATCACACATTAATAAATCACAGTGCATTTAGTGCCAACCACAGCCATAAGACATGTGTTGAAAATGCCCAAGTCCATACTTACGAGAGCACCATGAGAGCACCTGTGTGTGTACACGCGCTTGTATATGTAAGGTTTCTCTATAGGAGAGTGCAATAGAGAGTGTGAGGGGCCACAGATCTGCCCCCAAAGATGTGTAGGAGATGGAGGGAGCTCCAAGTCCCAGAGATCCAGGAGCCGCCCCAGAGCACAGGAACCCAAAACCAGAAAAGCCCCTGCTCCCCTCGAGAGGTGCAGAGGATCGCCCCGGGGGGCTACAACCAGCAGCCGGCAAAGTTCCAGGAGATATCAGCAGCAAGCCCACAGGCCCACACGCAGCCTCCCAACCCCTAGCCGGCCGAGCCCGGGAACCAGTGACCCAGGACCCAAGGGCAACTGCCCCCACCGTGGACCCAGCAGAGCCCAGGGACCCAGATCCCACCAGGCAGCCACTGGGATTGATCAGGCAGACTCCAAAAATCTTAAACCTCCTGATCCGGGAGCCAAGAACACTCAGGCAGACCAAGGCACAACACTCCACACGAGGTGTGGCAGGGGGAGGGGAGACGAAGATGTATAGCATCAAAAGAAGTCCCAGGAGAAGGGAGGAGTCAAAGGCTCCACCTGATTTATACAGTCATACACAAACACAGTCACACACACCCTCCCTCATGCTCACACATACACATACAACCTAAGACTTACAAAAATGCATGCCGGACACCCACTCATGCTCCTCATACACACCCTATTCACTCTGGTCCCGGTACTGCTGCACAAGGGGTACAACCATCATGGGTTCCCAGAGTTTGACTCTTTCTGCTGGGGTGCTGATGAGCAGGCTCCCCTGCCCTACGTTGAGCAAAGCAACCCACCAGCCCAGACCCCAACCAGATAGCCAGATCTCCCTCCTAGCCTTCAGCCCCGGGAAGCCAAGCGAGAACAGAGGTGTGCTAAGAACACTAGTCTCCCTCTGCCCGCTCCAATATAGTGTTATTGCGTGTTGATGAGGTTGTATTCCACGGCTGTGGTGAGCGGGCAGTGCGGGCATCGTCTGGCCTACGCCAGCTGATGCCACCACCCCACCCCACTTGCACCCACAACCCTATGTGTCTAAGTGCAGTTTAAAAGTGGAGGTGGGCACCGGCACTAGGGATGAGGCTGAAAAATCCCCCTGACAAATGCCGTTGAATGTGCTCACTCCCAAGGCCCTAAGTGTGTGTTTGTGTGGAATGTCGTTAGTGGAAGTGTTTAAAGTGCAAATAAAATTGGGGAGCAGGTTTCCACAGGAATGTGGAAATGAGGTCCATACCCGCACTCCCTGACTTGTCCACCCCCCAAGGTCCTATGTGCATGATTGTGTGATGATGTGAGGGAGCAGGAGGAAAAAAATGTGTGGGGATGAGGAGGAATGGCTGGTTGGCCTAAGCCCTCCAGGAAGCCAGCTCCCCCACTGGCCCCAATAGGCACCGCTGTTGCCAAAATGCCACCCAGGGCATGGAGACCCCAGCCCATCTTGCCAGGGCCCAAAGCAGCAGCATCACGGAGCCTCACGGAGTACGAGGGCCCCAACCCAGCCCCGCCCTAGCAGAATATCTACTCCCATCCCTGCATTTGCACAACTTCCAGAATATATAAGACATAGGACATCCAGGTAAGGTTCGGTCCTCCCCATCCTGGACATCCTCCTCCCCTGTGATGGAACAGCAGAGGAGCCAAGGTCTACCTGAGGCCCCTGAGCCCGGGCCAGGCACTGCCGCATGTTTCGGCCTTCTTCCCGGCAGCATACATGTCAGGACCCTATCCCCAAGGCCCCGCCCAGATCCCCACATGGGGCCAGCCAACCCCACAACCCGAGCCCCCAGGCCCCCACCCAGACCCGCTCAGGGGCAGTGCAGCTGCCAGGCAGCGACCCATGGCCACTGCCAAGACCTCCAAGGAGCTCCACTCACAACCGCCAGCAGTCGACCCCCGAGGCAACCCAAGCACTTCCAGAGAGGGGCAGCAGCCCCCCAGCCCCAGACACCCCCAGTGAACCCACCTCCAGGTAACATCTGGATAGTCCAAACTCAGACCCTCCACCCCATCACCCACATCATCCCGCAGGACAATATCAATGATCCCCCATCATTGCTATGTGATGGAACCGATCAAAGGAGCCCAGAGAGATTGATTTGAAGTGGAAGCAGAGACTATATCAAGTGTAATATGATCTAACAAAAGATTTCTATACTGGTTAACGCAAAGAGTATCTCTATTTTTCCAATTCATGAGGATAGTTTTCTTAGCGATGCATATGGCAGTCAGAACCATGTGAGCCAAAGATGTTTCAATCGGGACATCGTCCAGGTTTCCCAGTAAACAAAGAATGGGGCAGTTGGGATATGACATTTCAGACAATTTGACAGGTCTTCGCATACGCTACCCCAAAATTCCTGGACAGGTGGACAGGACCACAGTGCGTGAATGTAATTGTCAGGAATGTTGTTTGTGCATTGTGTACAATCAATAATTTCACGGGTCATTACACACCAGTCATCAATTCATTTCTTGACATATGGGGTCATTAAAGGTCATATCACAAAAGGTCATAAAACAATACACCTGTCAAGGTTGACGTAAGGTGGTTTGGGGGAAAGGTCATAAAGGTCAAGGAACAATAGACCTGTCAAAATTTTTGACAAAGGGTGGTTTCTTCATCCCTCTTACCACATCTGATCACAGGATGCCATTATGACTTCATCCATATGAATTGCACCTTTAATTACTCATTATTTACCATGAAAACCAGTAAATATCACTCTTGTGTGAAGCTGTTACCCAAAAGCAGATTTCAGATTAAATGACTAATAAATAATACTAAATAGTAATAATAATAATAATAATCTGTTATTCTCTTACCTGTGGAAGGTTGGCACAGTTAGACTTCACTTCATATTCAATATACGCTGCCTCGACTCCTGCTTCTCTCCCCATTTGTGTGTAGCACAGGTCTCTGGTGGAGTTAATTCTGTGGTCCACATCTTTTAAGTTAAACATGCAGAGAGCCGAGTCCTCACTGGGAGCAGCTGATGAAGCCACATTTGTGGAGAAGACTCCAAGAAATATGTCTGAACTGAGACTCCCAGTACCATCCGTGGAGGACCCAAGCTGGACAGCTTGCAAAAGGTTGTAAATTTTACCTGTCCTGGAACGACAGGTCAAAGGCACTTCCACATATGAGTAATAGGCTTGGTCACCTAAACATATACGTGAGATATAGGTACGGTACTCTCGGGACTGCGACTTCAGGTCCCGTCTGTAGAAAAGGAAGTACACATGGTGACTGTGAGCAAACGCAGCAACAAAATGATGGTCGTATTCTGACAGTCGGCCAGCAACAGCCAGTTTTGCGGTCTCCTCATAGGAGAAGATGGGTTCCTCAGCAAGGTTTCGCGTGGAAATAGGTGGATGGCTGTTTGTATAACCACGTCCAACAAATAGAACCGGCTGTCTGTCAAGATGAGAATGAACCACAATCCCAACCGTGCTAACATTAGGGTGGTTAGCTGCCACATACTGGGTGTCCACCGGCCTTTCAGTGGAGAAAAGTATTTTGTTAATCAAATTCAGGTCACGCTTCTGGCAAATTCCTTGGTTGACACTCCCACAGGTGATGAGCTCCTCAGAGTCCAGGTTAATGAGAAGAAGCTTATTGTGGTTGTTAGTCTTCTTCGCTTGAGGGCAGTTGCTCTCTGTTACAGGGGGCAAGCAGTCCTGGCTGTCTGTGACAGGTCCAGTCTCCTCCTGAAGGTTAGGAAGGAGGAACTGGTTTAACTGGAACAAAAGATCTTGGGCACCAATATAGACCCAACCCACACTGGGATCCGGATGGAGGGCAAGGTGCTCAAATACTGTATCATTCCTTATAAAGGTGGGAAAGTTAGCCAGGGATGGCTGCGATGCTTGGACAACAGCACTGAGGGATAAGCTGAAGGGCCAGCCACCAGCTATAAGCACGAGACAGATTCGTGTTTGGATCATTACCACTGAGGGATGAAGCCTTGTCCCAGGAGGCATGGCTTTAGACCTGCAGAAAGAAAACAGGTTTAAAAACCAGACTATGAGGCTGTAGATATGTTCAGACAACAACAAGGCTAAATAACTGTAATAACGCATAGTTTATTCCTCTAAAGCTCCATCAGTGGGAAAAGGAATCAAAGACAGTTTTGTTTTTTACTTGAATAATTGACTAAATGGTTTAAAAAGCATCAGGTTTAGTGACGCTTAATGATTTCTTACCATTTGTTTTTTTTACAGTTCCTTTACAGAGGTATGTGACCTCTTGACCTGACAGCTTCAGTTAACAACACATCCTTCTGGATATCACCTGCAGCACAAAACACATCTTGAACAGCTCAAACTGAAATATGAATCAACTGTACAGGGTTAAACAGAAAACACAGAATCATACTTTGATTCACCAAACATGTTCAGAAAGAACTTTTTAACTTGGTTCAACTCATTGTAATTCTACTTTTCTAATTAGAGTTGGCGTTTGATCAAAACGCTGCAACAGAATTCACATTGGCGCTCTGCCAGATCAGATTAGTTGGGGTAAACCTGTGAGTGTCCAAATAGCAGAAACGCTCAACATTTTTGTAGGAAAATACAATAAACAGTCCAAACTGATACATAACATGTTTAACATGAGGTATCTGAACCATAATTGAGGGATTTACATTTCAGTGGTGAAAACAAAACCCATTGCTCACTGCTGCCAACTAGTGGTCAGGCATTTGAAATGCACCAAAAGAAAGGAAAATACACAAATGTTTGCATGTGAATTCTTCCAAAAATTCGATACACAACTTTTGAATATCAATATAATATTGCAAAACAAGATATCATGATGTATTTGCCATATCAATATTTTCTTATATCCCTGTTAACCACTACTGCAGATGTCTATTAGGGGGAGCTCCTCATGAGTATGAGCTAAAAACACCTGGTGAAGAAGAAGAACACCAGGGACAATATGGCGGAGTTGAAGCCTAGTGAACTAGACCAAATTGTTGCTTTGCAAAGTTTGGTCTAGGAATGTTCCACTGGAACCTCTGCAGCCCCAACAGCATTCTGGCTGGCCAATCACAGTTCTCTAGACGGGTTTCAAACACATAAAGAGCTGTGATTGGTCCATAATGGTGGGCCAATCATAGTGCTCTATCTGCTTAGTGAACAAATCACAGAGCTTTATCCGCCTTGTGGGCCAATCAGGGCACTCTATATGCCTGGTGGGTGGGATGATGCAACAGAGTGAAACAAGAGTACCGTAAATCCTCTAATATTGGCCTGTATTCAATTAACGGCCGGGTATCATATTTTGGCCGGTGTCGGAGTCGGCAGAGGTGAATAATGGCCGGTATTTAATTGTGGCCGGGTGGAATGTGGTAACAAGCAAGTACCACAGGAGAGCGGTTGAGTCATCTGTCTCACTTTTGATTTGCCAGTGACAGACCGCGATTTGGCAGGTGCAGAGACGAAGAGGAGGCAAAAATTTGATATCAAGTTCATAGAGAACGTGCTGATTATGCTGCAGAACACTGGGGAGCAGTAGCAGGGGTTGTATGAACTAGTCGAATTCACTATAGTGACTTGTTATGCCTGTCATCGACTAGTCGCTGTCATGTGATAATGACCGGCAAGATGCAGCCCTCAAAAAAGACAGCAGCCTGCTGTCAGCAGGTGACAAGCTTCTGTGCGTCGGGGGGGGGGTCAACGCGCTGTGCCAGAGTGTCAGCACTGACACCCGCCGTAAAACGGACATTTAACCAAATTGTGACCTTTTCCCTCTTGCAATTTAACCTTCCTCTCACCCCCATCCTAACCTTAACCAGCTTGCGCATGCAAAGCTCTGTAAACACTTATACAAATTTCTCAGAGCTGGTTGGTCAAAGTTTATAAACAAACATTTCATTAAAGTGAACTCACTTCCTATTTTAACCAGTTCTGCCAGAGCTCTGAGTTCAGCCAAATCTCACAGCTCATGCTTTCAAGCAGATCACAGAATACCTCTCTCAAAACTGTCTGCTTGACCCTTACCAATCTGGGTTCAAAAAGGGCCACACCACTGAAACTGCTCTGTTAGCAGTGACGGAATCCTTAAAAGAAGCTAGAGCGACTGCCAAATCCTCAGTGCTTATCCTGCTCGACTTATCAGCTGCATTTGACACTGTCCACCATGGCTTCCTTTTGTCCACACTCTCTAGCATCACAGAGAAAGCACATGCCTGGTTTGAATCGTACCTCACAGGAAGATCATTCAGTGTATCTTGGCTTGGACAATCCTCTACCGTGCACCATCTTGCCACAGGAGTCCCCCAGGGCTCTGTACTAGGACCTCTTCTCTTTGCCATATACACCACCTCACTGGCTGAGATCATTCGATCACATGGCTTCTCCTACCACTGCTATGCAGACGACACCCAGCTCTATCTGTCATTTCCACCGGACGACCACACTGTCTCTGCACGAATATCAAACTGTCTCTCTGACATATCAAAATGGACGAAATCCCACCATCTCCAACTCAACCTCTCTAAAACTGAATTACTTGTCATCCCAGCAAAACCATCCATACAGCACACTATCTCAATCCAAAATGACTTCCTATCTCTGGCTCCTTCAAAGGCAGTTTGAAATCTGAGTGTTGTGTCTGATGAACACCTGACCTTTAAAGATCATGTTGCCTCTGTTGCTCGTTCATGCCGCTTTGCGCTGTATAACATACGAAAGATCAGACCATACCTAACACAACATGCCACCCAGCTCCTGGTGCAATCTACTGTCATATCCCGCCTCGATTACTGCAATGCCCTTCTAACTGGTCTTCCAGGCTGTACTGTGAGACCTCTTCAAATGGTCCAGAATGCAGCGGCGCGTCTGGTCTTCAATCAGCCAAAAAGAGCACACGTCACCCCTCTGTTCATTGAGCTCCACTGGCTACCGCTAGCAGCACGCACCAAATTCTAATTGCTAACACTAGCATACAAAGTCCGAGATGGTACGGCTCCCATCTACCTGAATCCTCTTGCAAAGGCTTACGTCTCGGCCCGGCCCGCTCTGGTCATCACAGGATGGTCGGCTAGCAGTGCCTACACCACGCTCAGGACAATCCAGACTCTTCTCATGCATCGTTCCACAAATGTGGAATGACCTTCCAAACACTACCAGAACTGCGGCTTCCTTTTCAATTTTCAAGAAACTCCTGAAGACCCTGTTCTTCAGAGAGCATCTTCAAAACTAGCACCCTCCCTGCCCCCCCCCTGCCCCCCCCCCCCCCCCCCACCACCACCACCGTCCACTCCTTTGTTCCCTCATTGCAATGATTGATGTCAAGTTGTTGTTATTGTTAGCCTCAAGGGCAACATGCCGATTATCACTTGTAGGTCACTTTGGACAAAAGCGTCTGCTAAATACATAAACATAAACACAAATGACCATCCTACCAGGAATCAAACTGATTTTTCAGTGGAATTATTTTAGTGGCACATGAACCATCCTTTTGAATCAACAGTTATTATTTGCTCAATCCACCATCCATCCAAACAAACAGCCAAATTTATTTTATAAACCCAGACATCACACCTTTCTGAGTCACTTAGAAAAACTCTTAAAACATACAAAGCCAGGTTTCATCTGAGTTAGTTCATTGTCTCATCACTGTGAATCACTATTCATAATCATTTGCCTTTCATCATCATTAATATAGTAATAAATAGATTTTAATAAACTATATTTTTGTCTTTTTTCAAAATGATTATAAAGTGTTGTTTCCCTGGCATACCCAAAGTACCTAGTTTCATCATCAATTGAATATCAAACGTGATAATTCATATTTTTATGGAAAATTAAATTTTATTAAATACCTTTATTTTCTATTGACAAGTTATTAAAAGTAACCTGGTAATAAGTTATACGAATGTAATATTTATACATCTGATACAATTCAGATCACCTTCAAAACTCAGTCACACACCCAGGGCCGTTTCAAGGCATTTTGGGGGTCAAGGCAAAACGGAAACACCAAACCGGTGTTTTGATGGCAAACGACACACTTAGAACATGGCAGAAGCAGAAAGGCCAAAGAAAAAGTTTGGGAGCACTTTGTGTTAAACAATGCAAAGACCTTTGTCACCTGCAATATATGTAAATCAAACATGGCATGGCATGGGAGTATGACGGTCAGGATGCAACATCTTAAACGCAAGCATGTCGGAGCCATTAACGAGGGAGGGGAGAGCCCAGTGTCCAGGTAAGTTGTGAAAAAACTAGTTTTATTTTTAAAGGGTAATAAACTCACCCCTAGACCCAGATTAATTAAAATCATAAGCGCTACGCTGATTAGGTAAACACAGTGGTGTTCTCATTTACCCGCCCAGCTACGAACCGGTTCTAGTGCATAGACAGAACTAACGGTGTGTCTGAATCCACGGGAAGGATGCTTGTGAGAGTGCATTTTGAGGTTGATGACGTCACAGCGCAGCGACAAGTACTATCCGAATTACAAGAATACTCATTCTCGCGTCCTCAAATGCGTCCTCGCTCCGCCCACATTTCGAGGATGGGTCTGTTGTATCCTCACAGAACAAGGCTATCCCAGCATGCTTTGCGCGCCGGCTGTGGATTTTCAACAGGAAGAGAAAATGGGGAGAGCTATGAAGTTTTAAACGTAAGTTTGTTAAAAACTAGCCGTAGAAACCTAAAAAGCTTAAAGCGGTTCTGTTTATAAACATTTTTCGTTTGTTTATTTGTTTTTTAAATTACATTTTAGGCGGAAATCAGCCAGAACGAGTTTGTTTCGCAGGTCCCAGTTATTCCCGTGTGTGTGTGTGTGTGTGTGTGTGTGTGTGTGTGTGTGTGTGTGTGTGTGTGTGTGTGTGTGCAGCAAATTAAACTTGTCATTTGTTTAAAGGACAATGGAGCAAAGACGCGTTTTTATTAAGGTTAGAGGTGAAGAGTGGAGCTGTTTACACACAACCACAGAAGTTCTTCTGTGAAAAGTAGTTTTACATTCAGGGATTTACACAGCTGACACGTTTTAATGAAGTAAAAATTGTTTGTGTGAAGAAGTTTTATCTTCTCATGTGGATAAATGTAAAAATGTGTTTATTGCCTTTTTGTCACCTGTGGTCTGATTTTCTCTGTAGGACTGCAGGTGTCCAGGGTCAGGAGAGGCTTTACCTGGTGGTCCTCCTGGGAGAGAGGCCTTCTACTGTCATCATGTTAATGTTATTTAGCTGTTTGATATTTGAACACATTTATTAAAACAAATACTAACTGATAACTCTTTCTGGTCATTGGTTTTATCACCAGTTTTATTATTACAGATGTTTTTGAACATGTTACATGAACAGAAAATGAAAAGATGGTAAGGAGACAAGATTATTTATAATAGGTTACACTTATTTACAGATCAGAACCAGTATGGACCAGTTATGTACGGTTAAAGCAGGATTAACCTGAGTGACTCTTCCTGGATCATTTATTTAAACTGAGTGAGCAGGAAGTCTTTAACAGTGCAGCTGGATCTGCAGGAGGATCCAGGCGTGGATGGAGGGCTGGAGCAGACCCGTGGCTGGACGTTTCTGGCCAGAGGAACATCATACAGGACGGTCTGCAGAGAGAGCTTTTGGACGCTTCCTCTCACTGTCCACTCCATCGTCCATCTACAGGAACCGCTGGGCTGGCTCAGACGACGGCTGTTACATCTCCAAGATGTATTCAAAAATATGAAATGAGGAGATGGTTTATGGATCCACTGGTATAACAATTGTGACTCTTCAGCAAATAAAACTACATTGTTGTTTTTAATAGAGGTTCTCTACATAAATGACTTGCCTGTTAACAATAGTGGTGGTCTGCTGGTACCTCCTCCAGGACAGAGCACCACTGACCTCCTCCACACACATCTTCCTCAGGCTCATCCTCCAGACCCACAACTTGAAACCATCTAAAGTTAGCATGTAAGTCCTGAAAGCTTCTAGAATAAACAAAGTTACTTTACCTGAAAACGGTTGTGAACAAACGCTGCTGATGGACGTGAAGCTGCTCTAGCTCCTTAATATTCCTGCTCGATTTTCGCTAGCTTTAGCATTTTTCCTTTGCGTGTAGCTGCCGCCACGGCTGTGACGGGACCTACGGGCCACCGTAGAGGTGAAGGCCAGACCGTCCAAATTCAGAGCCACTGACTTACGGTCTTAGCGGTAGACCGGCGAGGACTCGTACTCGTAAGTATCCTGGCCACGGATTCGGACACACCCTAAATCTACCAGTGACACAGCTTCTAAATCAACAACATCTTTAGGAACTCTTCTTGATTCACTCCTCAACTCTTAAGGTGAAAATTGTGCTGAGGAAGCAGACGCTAGTGATGATTATCCAATTCACGATCCAAATGACGATCCAAGAATCATTTGTTGCAGCCCTATACTCAACCAAAAAAAATAAATTTATTTTGTCTAAGAGGTAGAAAATTGTACAGGAACCTGAACAAGAAATCATTTGTGTTTGTCATCAAACTAACTTCTTATGCTCAATTAAATTCAGTTTGCCTATTTTTATTCTGCGTCTTCTAAATTCTGCACTTCACCCTACACCAATATATATATTTCAGTTTTCTTTGTATTTTGGCATTCTATCTCTGGGAAGATTATCTCTTACAAGTTGAAGCAAATCTGCTGAGAGCTGGTTTGGAAGGGAGTCGCATAAATGGATAGAGAAAGTCTGAAAAAGACACTATCCGTCCCAACAGACCAGACCTCACTGGATTTACAAATGCCTTCTTCCCCCAACACAATGGCAGCATTAGAAAGCTTGCTTTGTTGGTGCCTATCTTGTGAATGTGGGAATGAGGGTAACGGCTTGGCAACAAGCCAAGACATCCCCGTTTCTAAATAATAAAGAGCGTAAGAAACCTAAACATGAAAGTACTCCCAGTATCAACACGAACCGCGAAAAGTTCAAATAAACTCCTTAAGTAACAATATTCCAAAATTGTTTTACTTGAACAAAATAAAGTTGTTCCATTTGGTGTAGGATAAAAGTATGTGTGCGTTAAAGGCTGCAGCATGACTGTACTGAGTTAAAAAGCTTGGTGCACAGCCTGGTATGATGCTGAAATAAATTTAGGCTGGATTGCACTAACAAGGTTTCTTTTAAACCCACTTTGCACAGTACCAAGTTTAAATTTAAGTCTGTTGCACCAGAACCCTAAACCTCAATTTAAACTATGATCTAGGATTAAATTTAAACCAGTCAATGAGGACATTTACCTTTTGCAAAGGTTTTTTTAGGTAAATCTAGCACAAACGATGATGTTCTTCAAAGGAAATTGAGAAACAGGTTCAGTCCATTTAAATTTTATAATAAAGATCAACATTTGGTATGTTACAGTTTTACCAAAAAGTCTATTTTAGAGCTTTTCCTTTGTTCAGCAAGCCTTAAGCTGAGGGATGTCTCTTTTCTTTTTAAGACAGGTGGGTGATAAGTGATAAATTAGGACAATAACAGTTGCTGCCTCTGCTGGACTGACCATCAATCAAGGGCGGACAGTACTGAGGCCTTTTTTCTTCTTTTTTTCATTTTTTATTTATGTAAACTTCACATTTTGTTGTGACCGACTCATAAAACCAGTCGCCCAATTAACAATTGGGTTGTCTGGTTCACGCTTTGGTCCTGCTTGGCTTTGGTGAAGAAAAGAAAGTTAGCTGCTGGGACTTAAGTTTGTGTCTGAACTAGGTGTGAGCGATATGGAAAAAAATAATATCACAATTTAGTTTTTGCAAAATCACGACCACAATTTTTTCTATTTTGACAATTCAGACTAGGGCCCGACCGATATATCGGCCGGACGATATTATCGGTTGATATAGGGGTCATTCACACTATCGGCTATCGGCCAAAAAGACGGCCGATATGGCCGATATTGCGCTACCCATCCAGCAGATGGCGCCAGCTTTATGAACTCATGTTGCGTGGCTCCTCTCCTTGGGGGGTGGAGCCACCATCACAGCACACATGCAGCAGAGCAGCAGAGTCAAGCAGAGACGACGGTGATGAGGAAGTAGGAGGTAAGACCACAGTTTTAAGCATATTTGTTGCGTCAGTGGTAAGTTGAACGGTAAAATAAGCAATGACTAAAGTATGTTTCCCCTCAACATGCTTCCCAAGTTTATTGTGTGCCTCGTGGCCTCGTATTGAAAAGTTTACCTGAAAAAATAAAATAAAACTGCCGCAGCATTCCGCTCTATGCAGAGCCCACGCTGCTTCCCCTTTTTCTGCTGGCCTTTTTCTGGTAGACATTCTGGAATATTCTCAGACAATTTCCTCCGCTCTTCAGCAGTCTTTTCAAACTCACGCGGTTCAGCCGCGGCTCACGGAAAAAATTAGGGCAGACCGATGGGGCAGACGCCGAAACGATCGCTGCACGGCGCGGGCTGGAGCGCCGGTGCGCAGCGCTTCGGCGGCCCATGTGGCCTATAGAATAGGATAACAAGGGCGACGAATGAAGGCGGTCCCCGTTTCGCGGCGCTTCGGCGGCACACGACCGTTGTCGCAGCTGAGGACGGGCGAGGGGGGGGTTGGCAACAAAGCAATGAAACGCTGTGCAGGGAGTCCCTCCTCCTCTCCCTAGCTGGGAGAGGGGTAGGGGAAGTAATACGAGAAAATAAACATCCCTCTCTACAACAGAATAAATCTATTGTATTTTTCAGCCTTATATTTTACATAAGGCTTATACATTGCCACATACTAGTCATTTAACATATCTTATTTTTATTTTCCTAATACTGTCGGCTTTGGAAAGGATCAAAACACAAAAGTGTAAAACTCAAAAGTATTTTAATGCCAAAAATCAGGTGACAGAAATAAAATCAGGTAGCTAGGACGCTGAAACCAGCAGAGTATGACTGGAACTGAACCGTATGCACTGAGGAGTGAGAGATGACAGAGGACTAGTTATGAGGAGGAGCTGTGAGTGGGAGCAGAGGACAGCAGGGGAACATGGGAGGAACTATAAATAAAATAATTTTGAAGAAGAAAGAATCCTAAAAGGGAAAGAAGAATAACTAGAAAAAAACCTGACAACAAACGGAGTAGAAAATTCAGTGGAAGGAAAAAAAAAGACTTGAATACTAAATGAGAAAACCTGAACAGCTGGGGAAGCAAACAAAAACAGAGCCAACGGTTTTGAGCCACAATGTCTGATATCATTTATTTACATGATAATTTTTAAACTTTTAAGTATAAAAATGCCACATTTAATGTATTTTACTTTGTCTTGGTATCAACAGATATATAACTGTACTTTTATGCTGATTATTTTATTACAGATGGAAAAAGAGGGTCATAGTACGGTGTGGGCCTACTTCACTAAAGATCCATCCGGTGATGTCATCTGCTCATCTTCAGTAGTAGTTTGTGTGTTCTGTTGTTTTTGAGATTGCAAAATAAATCTTATTTGCATTACTTGGAAACCCTAGAGAGTTATTGAGACCGTTCTTTGGTGTGTAATAGAGAAATAAGTTCGCATCAAAAAGGCAGAGAATGAAGGGTTTAATCTTAAGAACATTTGTATTTATTTTTTTGTGATGGAGATTTATCGGCCATTATATCGGCTATCGGCCTTTGTTAAAAGTTTTATATCGGTATCGGTCCCAAAAAAAGCACATCGGTAGGGCCCTAATTCAGACATTTTGGAAGTTATTTACCAGTAAAATACATCCATTTAAAAGCATAAAATGAGATAAAATATTTCAATTCAATTCAAAGATTATTAATCCCAGAGGGAAATTAGAGTTTCAGTACACACAATTCTGAGATCAGACACACATACATAGGCATAGACGCATGACAAGAATCGGTGACTGTGGTCATTCGCAACCCGAGTCACGCTACCTGCATTAAAAAGTTCCAATCTTCTGGTTTAAATAACCTCAGAGATCCGTAAGGTGGATTTCATATTTCCTATGGAACCCTACGCCTTATGGCTTATTAAATAACATGTCATTTAAATCATTACAAAAATAATGTATTGATGTAAACCACACCCACTCATTTCCAAATAATAAATAAGGTGCATTCATCTGTGTGTCTGATCCACATTAGTGATGTTTTCAGCACCAGAACAATGAAGCAAAGAAACAGATTCCTGAGTTTATGTTAGTAATTTTTTTTATCAGGTGCATCTGACCTGTTCTAGTTTTCTCTGAAATGAGATCAGACCAGTGCTTCTATGGGTCGTCTCCTCTCTGCACTAGAAACATGTACTTTATTATAATGTTCACTGTAATGCATCTTGATGTTCTTAACACATAAATTAAATCAAAGATATTGGTCAGCAATGCCAAATATGTAAATTTGTGTTTCAGTCATTTTTATACTGGCTTAAAAATAATTAACTCATTCACTGCCATTGACGACTAAAGTCGTCATTTTTAGATCCAACCGTTCACTGCATTTTTTTTACTGTTTGAGCATCGGAACGAGCCCCCGCGCTTCATCCACATACGTCACAGATCACATGATCAGGAAACAACACATCCATGTGTTTGGAGATCGTTTTGGGCCGTTCCTGTAAAAAAAGTGAGGCGCGAACCGGAAAAGCGTCTGCCGATCACAATTCAACAACGGATTATGAAAGATTGGATAACGCTCAAAACACGCGGCTTTTTCCTGATGTTAGAGGTGAGTCTCCTCTTTGTTTTGGTTGTTTTGGCATCGACATCATGCTAGCGCGCAACGTTCTGTGACTCTTAAAAAAACAGTAAAAACTGTGAGAAACGCTGGCAGCGAAGGCCGTTAGTGATCAGGAAACGGCTGGCAGTGAATGAGTTAAGCCTACTAAGCAGGGGTGTAGAACGTGTTTAACAGGGCCAGCCCAGTAATGATCTTGGACCAAAATAAAGGGGGCAGAGGGAGATGTTTTTCCAGACGCCAAGAAAAATTAAATTACGCACAAAACGGGGTCGGAAAACTGCGTAAGCAACTTTCCATGCAAACTTTGGGATTTATGAAAGAAAACTTAGTGGAAAAATGTGCGCAACTTTAAGCTGACTAAGGACCTGGCTTACACACGTGTTGGACATGGAGGGCACCTGCAGTGCTGCTGCTGAGAAGATACAATTATGAAATCCTGCAGCATTATCACTTGTACCGCTTTGTTTTCACACAGAACAAGACCCCCCCACACACACACACACACTCACAGCCCGAAGCCAGAATACGGAATGCAGAAATCAGCAGGGGGACAGATTGAGACAGAACGTCATGCGTCTGTGACAAGTGTGTGTGTCCTGTAACTGTGACCCGATTGATCATGCGCCCTGGCTACCTGGACAAGGGAGATCTCCGTTTGGGTGACTGGTTAGCATGCGTGACTTTCACCCGGGAGTCTGGGGATTAAATCCAGATCGGACCATTTTTTGAATTTCTGCCACAGATCTCTCTGAAGAAGTCAGCATTGACGGCTTCAGCAACGCTGTGCCACTCCGTGGATTTTCTCTTATTTGTTTTGCAAAAGCACTTCCTTTTGGTTTTCCCCTTCCCCCACAAGTACCTCAATTTCTGCTTCTGTGAAATTGCGCTTTCTTGATCTGCCCTGATGTACGGTCGCCATAGTCATCGGCATCTTTCGGTTTAGTTTAAAATATCACCTTGAGTTTGGTTTAACCGCCCAGTTGAGAGTTTGGACTTTTGGAGATCCTTATTTTGGTCCAGAACCCAGAAATCTTTGCCCAGTGGGACATCCCTACTTATTTGTACTTTTGTTTTAATTCCCCACAGGCAGAATTAGTTTATTATTCCCAACCTGTGGATGGAAAGATTTATCTTTTTTGTAGTTGTAAATAAACCTGATCATCATTTTAACTTTTAAATCCCGTTATTGTCCCTTCCTTTCTGCACACGAGCCAAACTCCCCAGGAAGGGTCGTAACACCACTCGCCTCACGCTCATAAGTGACCAAAACAAAGCAGCATGGAGACACTCCGTCTTCAACCACCTCTCAGACAGCAGCCTGCACT